>NW_015641116.1:829821-846973 GCF_001515625.1 Sinocyclocheilus rhinocerous
TATTATTATATATATATATATATATATATATATATTGTGCATATATATTTTTAAAACTTTATTTATACTTTTTTCACATTCTCCTTGTACAGACCTTGAAAGTGTGAGAGTGTAAGGTTATTATCAGTGATTTTTAGTTGTGAAAAAACGTCATGGGCAGTCTGAAGTAAACACAGGTTTAGCCTTCTTTATGTTCTGCTGTTAAATTTGTTGGTGTGAGAAAATAATGTACATTTATTTATTCTTTTATGTTACTGGCACTATGTAGTTTTTCTCCTGTGGCAGGGTCTTAATGTGTGCGTGAGTGTATATATATATTTTTTGCTTGTTGGTCCGGTCAGTGCTGTGTCTCACGTATGGTCTCATGACTTTTTTACTTGTACACAGTCCTCTCTTGAAGCCACCTGTGACTCACTGCATTTTCAGCCCAATGTTCGTCACAGCCTGAGCTGTGTTTAGAACTGATGGCAGGATTATGGCGCTTTAAAGATGGACCACTATATGAAGTAGCCAGGCTGTTTGAGATGTTTATGTGGCTTGGATCTTTAAATCAGTTGATAATCATAACAAAGCCCAGTCACATTTAACATAGCACTGGAGCGGTGATTATATTGTAGAGATGCTAGGGGCCGAGCAGGGAACCATGCCTCGTTCCTTTTTGTGTTTTTCTTACATAGCTAACTTTATCATTGAAGTTGAGCTAAAGAATTAAAAGTTTGTTGTCATTTTAAAGTGTTTTGGCCTTCTTGTATTATTATGCTCTTATATTATGATTATCATCTTAAAATGACAATAATATTGTTTATCGCAATTATTTCTGGGGCAGTATATCACACAACAAAAAGTTGTTATCGTGACGGCTTATGCATAGAACTACAAAAAAATTAGAGTCGTCAATTCATTAAATATTTACCCCTATTAATGCATTTTTTAAAATTCACCCTACTCTGTATAATTTTATGCAATATAATTTGTGCCCTCATCTCATCAAAAGGGAGCTGGAGAAGTGCACTTAGAAGTGGCACATTGAACACAGACGTCAATGTGTGTGCTCCAATTTTTATTTTTATTTTTAGTGAAGGAAAGTTGTTATACAGTGAATTTTCAATAGTTTGTGCAACTTTACAGTCTTTTTCTCATTTTGAGTCATGAGCCCCTTTCACTCATTCAGTCATTACTGGTAAATTACCGGTAAATTACGGTTAAGAGATAATGTGTGAACAGGAACTTTTTGAAAATACTGATAAATTTGTTCCAGCAAAAATAACGTTACCAATAAATTACCGGTAATGCGCTCCGTGTGAACGCAGCACAAGATTACCGGTATGAGCACGTACGAGTTTACTCTGCTCTGTGTAGTTCGGTTTTGAAGTCGTCTAATGCGATGTCTCTGGGCCAAAAGCAGCTGCATGAATGTGAACGTCTGACACAAAAATGAAAACATCAACAAAAACACTGACCGACCCCTCCATGTTGTTTACAAACACAACACTGGGACGCGCAGCCATGTAAAGATCATTTTTTTCCGTTAATGATGTCACAGAATTTACCTGTATTTTGAAACTGATGTGTGCATGGTGCTTTACCGTAAAAAGACGGAACGTCGTTGCCTGTGTGAACAGCACACGTTCCGATAATTTTACGGCAATTTATTGGTATTACTGTGTGAAAGGGGCTATGAAATGACGTGAGACACTCTGATTCTTTCTGACTGTTTTTGATAGTTAAGCTTTTTTCCTTTTGTTCATACTCGCACACAATCCTGTTTAGATGGCTTTTTAAGGAATGCATTACATTAGTATTAATATTCTCCAATTTAACATGGGTATTATGAATTATAATAATAATAATAAATGTTATGTTTAAGTTACAACTTTTAGTAAAAAATAAAAATAAGCTCTAGTAAATGTATTCTACTTTGAGTGATGTTGATCTGCCTTTTTTCTGCTTTCTACTTTTTTGTGTACACAGCAAAATAAGCTATTTATATTTTTGAGTGTATATATATATTTTTTGCTTGTTGGTCCGGTCAGTGCTGTGTCTCACGTATGGTCTCATGACTTTTTTACTTGTACACAGTCCTCTCTTGAAGCCACCTGTGACTCACTGCATTTTCAGCCCAATGTTCGTCACAGCCTGAGCTGTGTTTAGAACTGATGGCAGGATTATGGCGCTTTAAAGATGGACCACTATATGAAGTAGCCAGGCTGTTTGAGATGTTTATGTGGCTTGGATCTTTAAATCAGTTGATAATCATAACAAAGCCCAGTCACATTTAACATAGCACTGGAGCGGTGATTATATTGTAGAGATGCTAGGGGCCGAGCAGCGAACAATGCCTCGTTCCTTTTTGTGTTTTTCTTACATAGCTAACTTTATCATTGAAGTTGAGCTAAAAGTAATGCAGTTAGATGGAATTTGGTTTATTTTATACATTATCATATATTTTAGAGTTAGAATTGAATTTAGCCCCTCGAGTTATGACCATAACAGTTGAACAAAGTGTATGCGCGCACACTCACACAAAGAAGCAGTTATTTGCAGATCAGATGAGGACAGGTTGTGGCTGTTTTAGAGGAGTCACTGTTTGGAAAGAATCTGTTTTTGTTAAGGCCAAAAAGTACTGGTTACGATGTACTGAATCTTTAAGAAGTGTGAATTAAATTGTGATAGCCACTTTTCTAACTTACAGGCTTATTAGAAAAGAAACAATGGATGAAGAAAATGATTTTTAGTTTCAGATAACAAAAATGATTTGTCAGGGTTGTGATGAGCTTGATTTTTTTCATCTATACTGACTTTGCATAATACATTTCGATTTAAAATTCTATTTCCAAAATCCAGAAAAATACATAATTTGTATAAAACATGCTTTTTTCCTGTTTATGTATATTTAGATATTTAGTCAAGAAACGTCTTCAATTTCATCACTTAAGACGGTAGCTAGAAGGTTGGAGCAGTAGCAAACAATGCAAATAAGTGTGCATGTTTTTATTTTAACATTTTAAACTGATGATTTAAGATGTTTGATTTATTGAATGTGATCATTCTAATTTGTTTATCAGTAAGGGTCAGCAGCATTGTTTACAAAGCATGCATTGAAGACATTGGACATTTTTTAGGTCCATTCCATGTAGGGCTGGACAATAATTCAATATCAATATGTATCGCGATATAATTTTTTTCAATAACGGTGATATGATTTTTAAACACATTTCCGATATTTCGATATACATTACCAGTTTCCCATACATTGATTTATTTGTGCCGTTTGACTTCGTTGAATAAACATGAGCACTGCACGTTTCAAAATCAAAAAATGTCGCGGGTGTTTTATATAAATGTATCTGTGAAGGGAACCGACTGTCTTCAGAAAAGTTTAGATGGCATTTTCATTTGATCTGATAAAAGTAGCATTCATGAGCGGAGCTGCTTTGATTACAGCCATTACTGGAGAAATATATCGTGATATCAATTTTGGCCATATCGTCCAGCCCTAATTCCATGGAGTATTCTCTATGTTGTCGGACATCTTAGTTATACTGTGCTGCTGATAAAGGGCATGGTGAAAGAAGAGCTGAGCAACTGAAGAAAATGCAGAAAGAATTGCACAGAGAATCCCAACATGACCAGCCAATTGTGTCGCATAATCTGTTTGCACTTTAATCACATTGTAAGCTGTACATGTCGAAATACAGTTTATGAAAATGCAGCAGTCAGCATAACAACCATAATGCTTACAGCCTTGAATTAATATGTGTGTGCGTAGATCAACATCAAGCTAAAACCACCATGAGGAGCATCACTGGTGTGGTCAGTTATTGGTCAATCGTGGCACAGAGCAGCTAAGCTGGATATTTCACAGTTGCCCATGGTAACATATGGGTGCTGCTTTCATGTTTCATCACTTTGTGATGAACTCAAGCTAGTTGGTGCCATGTAGTGTCTCAAAGCACTTACTCCAACTACTGAATGTTAGAATGTATGTATATATACAGTGGGTACGGAAAGTATTCAGACCCCCTTAAATTTTTCACTCTTTGTTATATTGCAGCCATTTGCTAAAATCATTTAAGTTAATTTTTTTTCCTCATTAATGTACACACAGCACCCCATATTGACAGAAAAAAAAAGAATTGTTGACATCTTTGCAGATTTATTAAAAAAGAAAAACTGAAATATAACATGGTCCTAAGTATTCAGACCCTCTGCTCAGTATTTAGTAGAAGGTGTGTATGTGTGTGTGTGTGTGTGTGTATAAAGAACAAAAGCATTCAAGCTCAAGCAGAGCAAACAGAAAAAAATAAAGCAGACCATGCCAATTACAGTGCAGAACATACATACGCTCGGCCTATGTTTATCGTGTTTATATTGTTTCACATGCTAATGCTGAGAAAAACAATAATATTCACATGCTCGGGTGAAAGTTGGCTCCTCAGTCTGATAACAATAAGAATGCACGCCGACACATTTATTTGATCAAAAGTAATTCAATTTTGTAAGATCATTAAGTAAGATCATTTTGATCAAAGTAATTCCAAACTTCAGGAGGCAAACGATGACATTCTGTGATAAAATACAATCAACTTGCTCCACAGCGCCACCCAGTTCATTTAGATAAAACTGACTTTTAGTTTGCCTGCTTAGGATTTATTATGGAATCCCTGCATTTATGGCCAGCAATTTTTTTTTTGTATTTTTTTTTTTCAATTATTGTCATTATTATCATTGCGTATTTAAAATTTACATATAAAGTGTACTTGTTGTATGAGTGCCTTTGCAAAATAAATGATATGTAATCTGATGAACAGGGCTGACCTTTGTGGGTTTTAAAAAGGGTAGCGTACTGCCGTATTAACATGCTGTGTCATAATTGATGACAAATGTTTACATATTATTATCATTAAAAAAATATTGGTAATATAAACATTTAAAATATAGATATATTTTGTAGAAAACACATTTTTTTTGCTATCAGAATGGAATGTAGCTTGGTCATTTGCTGTTAGTGGCTCATGTTGATATGGAAGCTGTGAAGTTGGCAGTTGTTATTTGTCTCTGGGGTGTTTTGCCATATGGGTTCGTAGAGAGGTTTGGGTATCTCGTGATGTTCGTGACCTCATGAAAGCGAAGAGAATGAGAACAATCACTACTTGGCTCATAGCTATTTTCAGTTTTGCCAGCTTCTGGGATGTTTAATATATTTTGTTTAGGTAAGGTTTCAGCTAATCTTTTTCAACACAATAAGTGAGGGCCCAGAAGGTTTAGACGTACATAAGTAATGCTGAAGTCACGAAAGGATAAAATGCTGTCACACGGGTCTGCATCTTTCACACTCCACTAACTGACCAGTGTTTATGTGATGAAATACAGTTTGTTTAACAGCTTACTGCTGATTGTGACAGTGTTTCCATTATAGTGCACTCTGCTGAGAAACCGCTGTTCATGCTTATGCTGTTGTTTTATTGAAATTGGAAATTTATTGGTGAGTATTTTATATTCAAATTATTGCAATTGTATGAATGAAATATCTTTCTTTATTGTGAAAACTGAATTAATCTGATTTATAAAGACTTCATAAAAAGTTATGTACACACTGTAAAATTACTTGTAACTACAACAAAGATTATTAGAGTATATTTGACAAGAAAGTACTATTTCAGTCTTTCTACTCCAAAATTCTTTGGAATTATTTATGTGAAAATGATATTTACACTGTTTCATATATATGTATATATATTGTAAATTGAGCTCAGTGATTTGCTGAATTAATTGACAACATATGAATGGCCTGTGATTGTGTGTGTCAATGCAAATGCCAGAGTGAGGCCATGTGTGCTATTTCCCTCAGTTGAAAATGAATAGATCACTTTTGCGAATGAGATGCCTGAATGTGGGAGATGTCCTGGACCGGGAATCCCCTGCAACGCATGTGGCACATTTGGAAAGCACTCCATATTATGTATTTATGAAAAAACAGCGAGACTGACAATTCATAATTCATTGGACTTGATGAGAGGGATTTACTTTTTACCGCTGCTGAGGTGTCAGTGAGGTGAAAGTGTGTGCGGCTGGCAATTCACAGTAAAACATCATCACCCAAACATCGGTTTATGTAAGCTACTCAAAATAAGAAAGCAATCGCATAAGTGCATCATTTTTTTTAGGTGTAAAGGCCTTGTTGCGCACAAATCTTATATATGAATGTTTTTCTTCCTTTAGCAAAGTTGATGCTTCACCCATTAGTTGTTAACTAATATATTGAAATGTTTTCTTCTGCTGAATGTGGCGCTAGTGTGTTTCTGTGAATAAATTCAGAGCTGGGCCTCTTCAGTCAGAGCTGGGCTTTTTATTTTGGATTTAGCAGGAGCATTTGCAGTCACTCATCAGTGTGAAGTGTGTGTGTGTGTTTTAGGAATAAAGCCTGTGTGGTATTACATGGCCTTCTGCCATGGTGTGTGTAATAATGTTGTGCCACAGTCTTAATGTCTCATTGAGACTTTTGAAACATCAGCTGTTACTGTGCTTTACTGTAATAATACAGAGGACTTCAAATAATAAGAGACAAAGGCTGTCGCACAGATAGCGTGACGTTATTGTAAGTACAGTCAGCAGTATTGTCTTTTTCAAATTATAAAATTATTTAAAATTATCAAATTGTTAAATTATATTTTTATTAATATAAACAGACAGGATTTTTTTTCTTCGTTTTTTTCTTTTTCTTTTCATGTTGTATCCCTTTTTGTATAGTACTACACACACAAAAAAAATCTGAGTGCAACAAAACAATTTATATAATTTTGTAATTTAAGTACAAGTCTTTTAGTAATTAAAATTTATTACCAGCCATATACACAGTTGTATTTGTAGTTATATAGTGGCAATTAATGCCTCTAAGCAACCCTTAAATATAAAGCAAAGAGAGCGGGAGAGAGAAAAGGTGTGTGTGTGTGTGTGTGTGTGTGTGTGAGACGGTAGAAGAGTGGAGTGGAGCTCCTCTCAGCTGCCACGTTCTCCTGCACTAATGCCATGTGGAATGATATAACATTGACGTCACTAAGTGGTGACGTATGAGAGTATGTCTACAGAAAAAAAGGCCAAGTTTTACTTATTGCCATGTACAATTTACTGACTGCCTCCTCAACGGCATGATCAGAGTAGAGAACACTCCGACCATACTGAGCGCTCGGAGACATGACAAACCGTTGTCTGTGTGTGTGTGTGTGTGTGTTTTCTCGTAGAGGTCTGATAGTTTCAATTTTAATATTTTTTTCTTTAGATGAAAATTACAGCTTGAAAAACAATGACAGCAATAGGTTTCAAAAATGTAGTTTGTAGTCATAAATGAAAAAGATGAAGTGATGTGAAACAGGGTGTGAATCTCTGAGAATGCCTTTTAAAACAAGTGAAAAGAAAATGGGGAGGCTTGGCCCTATTATGTGTGAGATGAAGCGCTGTGATCTATTTCCATTATTGGAGTGCGAGTGAGGTTTGGTCTCATTCTCTGAATGGACTGGTATGAGTGTGTGTGTGTGTGTGTGTGTGTGTATGTTGGAATTTAAAACTATTCACACATTTTAGGATTAAGTTATATTTTCGGGCTGCTGTTTCTGAGTGACTGCCTTCTTTTTGCATCATGTATAAATTGGTGGTTTTGTGTGTTGTATCTGTTAACACTGGTTACGCAAATCCTCTCCCCGACCCAAGTCGCAAATTTAAAATGAGGAGCAGGGGCTAGACAACAGTGAGGAATGATCTTTACACCGTACTCTTTGCTGGACGTTACTCTTATTTAATACGAACCAAATTATTATTATTTTTGCTATTGAGAAATTAACAAAAATTACTGTTTTAACTTCCCGAATTATGTTTATTATTATTATTAATAATCATTTTTATTTATTACATTTTTAGTTAAAATGAAAATGAACTAATATTGTTAAACTATTACAAAACCTTTCCTCTAGATTTACAGTGCATTCACAATGTAATTGTGTTTGATTATCTAATAATGTGTTGGGCTGGTTTTAATGTGAAATGTGCTCTTCATTGAGGGGAGCAATAAATGTGTTCTGTTGTGCCAGGAACCGTGCCAAGCTGGAATATTTCAAAGGTTCACGCTTTCAGTTGCATTCTTTGCATCTCTCTCAGTTCGTAAGTTGTCTGTTGCATTTTAAGGTAGACACAAAGAACCGTAACATAAAACCAGCTGTTCCTCTCTGTTACTTCCCGAAAACCCCTCTTATTTTTTTTCCCCCAGACTTCCACCCGACACGATCCTAACAGCCCTGTGGTGTGAGTAATTCTAGCACGCTGGAGTTCTCCAGGTTAAGGAGGAAAGGGTTAACACAGATCAGTGGCGTTTCTGTCTGCAGACTGAAACAGGATGCAGCGAGTGCATTGTCAGCCTGCTGGTGTGAGTGCAAACAGATGAGGAAATGCTGAAGCGGCTACTCCAAAACTCGGTTACCTTGGAAACCGTTTGCGTCATGATCGCCAGCAATTAGCTTGCAGCTCTTTAGTTTTTCATGCTGGCTGAGCCGAGCTGAGCAGCGGTTGCTTAAAGCGCTTTAGTGTTGCTGTTAGTCAGGTTTACTAACACGTAGGCCTGTCACGATAACAACTTTTTGTTGTGCGATATATTGCCCCAGAAATAATTGCGATAAGCGATATTATTGTCATTTTAAAGACCATTTTATGCCACTGAATATATAATCATAATGTAACAGCATAATAATGCAAGAAGGCCTACACACTTCCAAATGACAACAAACTTTTAATTTTTAAGAATATTTAGATCATGGAAATTAAGTATCAAAATATTAGATACCTTAAAAAACCTGAATAAATAGTAAATAAACATTTTCTAACAAAAAGTGCAAAGTAACAAGTAGAAAAAAGAAAAATGCACAAAGAACTTGTATGGAGATTTTTCCATCTACAGATTTTTCCCTGACCTTCTTTTCTCTGTAAATTAAGGGTGAACAGATCCCTAAACAAGGCCATATATCTGCAGATTAAACTTTTTTTGTAGAAGCATTTTTTACAATTTGAACTAGCACCTCATGACTACACCACGTTATGTACGAGAAGCTGCAAAAGACACAGGCGCAAGTGGAATGTACAAAACATGGTGACTATACTTTTTAAGTAAATATAATGGGCGATATATTGCGTCACCAAAAATTATTGAGGTCATGTACATATATTGCGCGATAAGTCGATATATTGATTATTGTAACACAGTGTGTTACTTTTTATTAAATACATTTTCATTTGATTATTTTTTTAATAATACATTTTCTTTTCTTTTTTCTTCTTCTTGTTACTGCCTTGACCACGTGTGTGCATGGTTTCTTTTAATTTGTCTTGATGTCTCATTCAGCTCCAGTTGCTGTATATTCTCCCACTAGTGCAGCAGTGGTTCCTTTAATACATTACATGTGATTGACATGAATAACATTGATAAAGCTTATTAATTTAGCACAGGAGGGATTTTTGAGGACAAGCGGTCCAAGCCAAACACTTGTTAAATCGTACTTTGGCTGTTCCTCATTTCCCCAGCTTCTTAACTGCACTTTCTCGCTCTCTCTCCACAGCCGTTTGTGTGTGTGTGTGTGTGTGTGTGTGTGTGCTCTCACTTGTCGTATCCATGCAGTTCTTTGTGTCTCCATGTTTTGGGGACATTAATGGAAACAGTTGAGAGATAAGTGGCTTTTCCTGGATGTGTTGAAGTGACGGGTTCATACCTTCCCTTAGTGGACGGGGTCGAAAGCAGACTAGGAGACCCACGGGTCAAAACGGGGGACGTCTGGCACACCTCCCCTCTTTATATTAGCCACACACTCTGCACATCTCATTGGCCCAGGGATTTTCTGCATGGCTTATCGGGAAAGGTTTATTGCACCATAAGGTTCCCAGACACTCTAACATTTAAGGTGGCCTAGTTGCTCTTAAGTCCACAAGGAGGTTGTTGATCCTTGTATGTGTCCAGCATTTGAAAAAGCTGTTTGTTCACTTGGCCGGCTGCGGGGGGACAAACACATGGTCAGGTTGTATGGAGAGTTAATGTGTGAGTTCCTAAGCTTGGCTTTGGCTCTTTGATTTCCATGACACTAGAATGAAAGGCATGCAAGATTTATTTATTTATTTTAATTAATTATTTTTTTTAATACATGAGTTGTTACACATGACAATTTAAATTTGAGAGCTTTATTTAAAAATATTTTAAATACACAATTCTGTAAAAATAAATCCAAATCAGACTGACCTGATTTTTTAAGCTTTATTTTTATTTTTCAAATACTGTAATTTCCAGGATAAATACTTTGTTTTGGGAACACAGGTATTTTTTATAGCCTTTTTGTTTAATATTTTATTTATTTTTTAAATGTTTGTTTGGGAGAATTTTAATTTTATTTTAATGTCCCAAGTCCCATTAGTCTGTGAAGGCACAGAAAAATAAGCTAAATCAATTCAGCCCAATTTGAGAGTTTTTGGAATGCTTTATTCTAAAAAAAAAATAAAATATCCAAATATGTGTGTGTTTGAGAAAGCATTAAATTACTGTGGTAATACATTATGCCACTGAAACACAAGTATCTTAAAAATGTTGCTGCTCTCCTTTTTCCTCCTTTTTTGTCTCCTTTCTTACTTTAACCATCTGTCTCTCTCTCTCACTCTGTTTCTGTCTTATTTGAAAACAGTGTCAGCACTGCTGCTTTTACACCATAAGACTGTTGCTAGGTGACTGCTGACGTCAGTGGTGGCTACAGAGGAAGGTCTGTGTGTTTAGCTGCTGAGAGCGAACCCCACTGAAAGAGGGCAAAACTATGAAACGCTGCACTCAGTACAGAAACCTGAACTCTTGGAAGAACTGACCTAAATATTCCAAACATTTCCTTTTCTATTAAAAGTTTGCTCTGTGAAAATTTAATGCTAATAAAATGTAGCCGTTCCACCGGCCCCCTCCCCCCGCCCCCTGTTTTGAGCTTTAGCTATGATGACGTCAGTCGCATTTCACAGGAGGGGAAAAGTCAATCATTAGTGTCAAAAGAAGGGCCCTGACTTCAGTGGCGGCGGCGTCTCACCCCCTCTCGCATGAGCCTTGTCCTGAATTTTCTTGACTTTGTTTATGCTGTGCAGGAAGTCCTTCTTTTAAACAGATGAAATGGTTAAAGGCAGATGTTTCCAATGTTATAACTGGTTTAGAAATGGCATTTTACTAGCCTTTTAATATAATTATTTTTGCAGTTGTGCTCTGATCCTGTGATGTTTTTTTTTTTTTTGTCTTTAAATATGGTTCAGATTTAAAATTTAGAAGTAATTAATTTATTTCTATGAACACTGACATTTAAAAACTATTCAGGGACTGATATACTTTAATAAAAAATGTAAGTTTACTTAATTAAACGAATTTTACAATTAGAGTGCGTTTTTGCACAGTGCTGGTTTTGATAGCAAATACAATTTGTAAAAATACATATTGTAATATATAATAAAACATATATAAATAACACATAAAATATACTATAGTAATAATTATTAAAATATAAAAATATATATTTTTAATATCTCTGCTTAAAATGACTTTAACTACTTTTTAATTTTCATTTAGTGAGTGTCTTTCAGGTCTGTCCACATAGTTACACATTGACATTCTTATTGGTACATGACTAAAATTTCCTCAAGGTTAAAGACTGTTATAGAAAAACAACATTGTAAATG
Source organism: Sinocyclocheilus rhinocerous (assembly GCF_001515625.1). Lineage (NCBI taxonomy): Eukaryota > Metazoa > Chordata > Actinopteri > Cypriniformes > Cyprinidae > Sinocyclocheilus > Sinocyclocheilus rhinocerous. The sequence continues at coordinate 841,549 of NW_015641116.1, forward strand.
TAAGTAATGAGGCATAGAAGTACTGTCTGTTAAACCCTGAGAGGTGTGTGTCTGTGTATGTCTCTTTTGGGCTTTGTGTACTTGCTCGTGTGTGTTATTAATGACGTGAGCTGTCATGAGGGATTAGAAGGCCACTCAACCATGTGGCTTAATGAAGAGTGTGATAGGCGTCTGTGGGAATCACGTGGCCATTAGCACAGAAGACTTGTTACTTTAGTGAGCTCTCGCACAGACACACGCTCCGGTGGTGGCGCTGCGCTAGATTAAATCAGAATCGTGGCCCACCCAAACTGCCACGTATGACGCACACACAGTTCCCCACCAGGTTAATGAATAGAGGCCTCTAAGAAAAGACAAGTGAGCTTTGATTGTTGATTGTAGTTTTTTTCTCAAAAGTACGGTGGCAGAGAAGTGCAAAACAAATCACAATTCTGAAAACAAAATAACAAATTACAAACGCAAATGCAAGTCTCCAGTCAGCGGTGAGTAATCCCAAACCAATGGCGCTGTCTCAAACTATACCTACCTCTTCCGGTTTGTCTGATTTGTCGTTGTGTTTTCTGACTTGTTAATTTGTTTTCGGATTTGTCGTTGTGTTTTCTGACTTGTTAATTTGTTTTCGGATTTGTCGTTGTGTTTTCTGACTTGTTATTTTGTTTTCGAATTTGTCATTGTGTTTTGTGACTTGTTATAATGTTTTCTGAATTGTTATTTAGTTTTTTAGACTTGCATTTGCGTTTGTAATTTGTTATTTTGTTTTCAGAATTGTGATTTGTTTTGCACTTCTCGGTCACCGTACAAAAGACATCAGAGAGAAATATAACAGTGCTTTAAGAGAAAGGAAAAAATTCTAATTGCATACCAGTATATATACCACATATATAACACTTTATTTTAGGGTCTCTTAACTAGTTGCTTATTAGTGTTGTTGCTTATTAGGAATAAGTGTTCCCTATTCTAAAGTGTTACCACACATATATATTATATTTGTTTGTATATGTAGGAAAATACACACAGCATGGATTATATAGGAAGCCTGTTTCTGCCATGGAATAAAAAAAAAACAAAAAAGGTAATTGCGACTTTTTATTAACAATTCTGACTTTTTTTTTCTTGCAATTCAGATGTGTCTCAATTTTGCCTTTTTTATCTTCTCTGAATTCTGTTTATATCTCACATTTTTTACCTTTTTCTTAGAATTCTGAGTTTACGTCTCGCAATTCAGTTTTTTTTTTTGTTTCTGCCAAGGAATAAAAAATGTAATTGCAACTTTATTTAATTCAGAATTTTCTTCATGGAACTGCGAGTTTATATCTCACAGTTGAGAGTTATAAACTTCTCACAATTTCAACTTTTTTTCTCAGAATTCTCAGTTCATATCTCACAATTCTGACTTTATCTCGCAGTTCGAAGAAAAAAAGGCAGAATTGTGAAATAAAAGGTCGCAGTTATTATTATTTTTTTTTTGTCCCATGGCAGAAACAAGCTTCTATACTAGGATGATTTTCTTGAGGCATCTTTTAAAACTTTGTATCCCAATTTTGAAGTGCTTTTAAGAGGGCGCTTGGGAAATGGAGCGTAAAGCTGAATGACTGCAGCAGCTGCAGGGCTCCCACAGTGCCGTGCAACAGGGATCATACAGGAGCACGGCAAAGCCTTTCTCAGCTGCACGCAGACAGGCGCTTATGGAGAGTTAAAGTTCCCTGGCTCGGCCCAGTGCCTGACAGACAGAAACCCGATGACAGCAAACATGGCCCTGTGTACACATAGGAAGGGATGTATGACCAGAAGCCCTATCACGATTCCTGACGCGACCTGTATCATGTTCGCTCTAGGCATCATGGCACAGAGTACAAAAGGAGCTCAGTGCTCTGATGGGCACCTGTATCCTCGATGACAGGCCGCTGAGGTAAAACCTGCTTAGGGGCGCCATGGATGCGAGCTTGACGTTACTCGGTTACATGTTCACCGCACATAGGCCGAGGAACCTTTATGAATCATTAAGACAATATAATTAAAGGAAAAAAAATGAGTGTGATATACCCCTCACCCTCAGGCCATCCAAGATGTAGACGAGTTTGTTTCTGGAATAAGAACAGATTTGGAGAAATTTATTGCATCACTTGCTCGCCAGTGGATCCTCTGCAGTGAATGGGTGCTGTCAGAATGACAGTTTAAGTTCAATTCATATGAATCCAGTCCATCAATTAACGCCTTGTGAAGTGAAAAGCTGTGTGTTTGTAAGATTAATTATTTGGATTATTGTGATTTTTTTTTTATCAGCTGTTTGGACTCATTCTGACGGCACCCATTCACTGCATAGGATCCATTGGTGAGCAAGTGATACACTGCTAAATTTCTCCAAAACTGTTCTGATGAACAAACAAACTCATCTACATCTTGAATGAATGGCCTGAGGGTGAGTACACATAATGTCTTCATGCGAAATTGGCCTTAGTGGAACAAGATCTCACCTGTTTACGTTTAAAGTGATGATTGTGATGAGATTACCCTTTAATCAGATCTAGAGTAGGATAGTAGGATCAAAAGATCTTGCAGTGGTTGTTTCTGAATGTTACTGATATCCTAAAGACCTGAATGTGGCAGAACTTTGATTGATGCTGGCTCAGACTTTAGGACGAGGACCGAGGAGCATGATTATTCACTGTTTCAGCAGGATCCTCTCCGGGCCCATTTATTATTTTTGGGGATGTTCTCGCTGCCTATAACTCATTAGTCAGCCGTGCACTGTGTTTGTGTTGTTTTTCTTTTCCCTAAAAGTGATTGGAGAGTCTGTATCGTGATAACAGTTTTAAAGCCCCTTGGGGATCAAGTGGAAAGTATTCTTTTTGCATTCCTCACATGCCTTGCTCTTTTCGAGATGCTGTTTGGTTAGTGCAAATTGACACCACATGTCGAAGGTAACTACACTGAGGCATGATAATAGTTAATTTGTGTTTGTTTTTCTATGGGCAAATAAAAAAAGATTATTTACTCTCCGGTAATTATGAGACAGCATCCACAAATGTTTGCTTAGGGAAAACTCAATTCCATTGGGGTTTTGGAACATAAAAACATTACATGTTTTACGAAAGCAAAAACAGCCCATGCAATATTTACAGTATATAGCAGGAATAAAATATCATTTTTTCTTTTTAATCATAACAATTAGTAAATAGCTATTATATTTTAAAGGGGTCATATGATGCGATTTCAATTTTTCCTTTCTCTTTGGAGTGTTACAAGCTCTTGGTGCATAAAGAAGATCTGTAAAGTTGCAAAGACTAAAGTCTCAAATCCAAAGAGATATTCTTTATAAAAGTTAAGAGTCAACCACGCCTACCTAAAACGGCTCGTTCTAACATGCCCCCACATGTCTACGTCACGATGTAGGAAGATTTGCATAACGCCACCCAAATGTTCACGCAAAGAAAGAAGGCGTAACTTTGATTCTCGCTGTAGTATTGTTGCTGCCGTGTGTTTCGTTGTGAAAGAGAAACTACTTTGTTTGTCTTTCCAAAAGAGGACGATATCCGCTTCGTCATGCCTGGAGCTGATCTGTGTCTAACCCGCCGGCCGTTCCTCACTCTAGCCGCTGGCCTCCGCTCACTCTAACCCGCCGTGTGTTTCGTTGTGAAAGTGAAACTACTTTGTTTGGCCTTCCAAAAGAGGACACAACTACAAATCAGTGAACCGCATAAACACATTTCATTACACCAAATACACAAAATAATGTTCTTTTTAGCAACATCATATGACCCCTTTAATAGTTTAAATGTGCCCGGTTTTTTTTTATTTTATTTTTTTTACAAGTAATCACTAAATATGCCTCATCAGACTCCAAGTTTTTTTTTATCTGTCAGTTAATTGCTTTTGTTTTGTTTCTGGAAACACATTTAGGAACTGGAACACTGCTAATCTTGCCCAGAGAGTCAAACTAGTCACTTAGTAATCCTGAAGAGATCTTACTTAAGAAATTTCCTCTTCCACCACATTCCAAAGATGTGACTTTGGCCAACTGAAGTGTTTTTCCCTTTATCACCTCTTACCTCATCCATTTTCTTTAACCATAACAGCATTAGGAAACTCATTCATGAAGATACTTGATCCCCCCCATCAATATAATACAATATTTCTAACTGGGATATACACTGTTTACAAAGTATAGTATACCTTATAGTTCTCCTAAAGGTTGGTTAAACAGAAGCCTGAAATACAGTAGGCTAAATATTTTTCTACATGACTTTTTACAGGCCTTAAATACAAATATACACTGTACCCTAGGACAACAAACAAGCCTGCGTGCTCCTTTTTTTCATCAAAAAGTTTGACGATGCCCATCTGTCACGACAAAACTAGATCACTCCCAACATAATCAACAGTGCCGCAGGGCTGGGCGATATGTCAAAAATATCTTATCGATAACCGCCTTAAAAATTATCGCGATATCCGATAATATCGTCTACCCAAGCCCCACCTCCACTATGCCCCGCCCCCGCCGAGACAACATTGCCGGCATTCACCATAAACACACATCAGGTTCAGTTTGGTCTTAATTATTGCCACATTAAAGTTTAGTTTTACTTTTCTTAGTTTGTGCTTAAACTAATAAAAAACAGTAGCTTTGCTGTTATGTTGGTGTTGCTAATTCCACTCTGTTCTTATCAAATTTGTGTTTGAAATGAATTTCGTTTTGTGAGGAGAACTGCTGAGGAAAAATAATAGAACCCAATTTTAAGTTCATCATGGTGAAGTTGGACATTCTGGTGGTAATTGTAAGAATGATAAATGCATGTTGATATCATATAGTAATGTCTTGAATAAAATATCCCTATTTCCGATGTTTCTCTTTCTTTTTGGCATTATCACATGTGTAGACACATTTCATGATGGTAAGTTTAATTTCCTTAACAATTGTAGCATTGTTTTTAAACTTGTAGTCAAGCTATAACGTATTTGATATTTATCATGTATGACTAAAATCATGCAGGGATTAAAAACGAATTCTTAGCAAAAACATTTGTTTTTTTTGTTTTTTTTCTTTCTGGGAGGCAAATAACTGCTTTATTTATTTAGAAGCAGGGTAATTTAAATTTCATATTTGTATTTTAATTTTTTATCATTTTTATTTTACGAATCAAAATACAACGGCCACAATATAATATACAGTACTGGGCTGCCGAAACTCCAAATGCGTGCTTGTTGAGGGGCGAGCTGAGATAGGCCTATAATGTCTTCATCCGTTTGCGCAAATTAATTAAGAATTTATAGTGCTATATCTCAGCTTAATTAAACATAATTACACTGTATACACTGTTTAAAAAATCTGTAAAAATAGGGCACTCTGTGCGCTTTATAAATAGGCTGTGAAGGAATTTGTGTATTTTAATTCTAACTCATGTTTGTGGTTTTTCATCATTATACA
>NW_015641116.1:848035-851793 GCF_001515625.1 Sinocyclocheilus rhinocerous
TAAACTGAGGTTACAAAAGTGATTCAGTCAAGATCAGTGAGGGATTTTCTTTTCTTTTGTTCTTTGATTAACATTATAGTGACTGGCGGCAGCAGCTGCTGTCAATGCACGGATCCAATACACCCTTGTTTTCTTTCTCAGCTCTTTACGTTCACTTAAGACCTAACCGATTGTATTTAAGGGATATTTTGATATAATTCTGTGTGTATTTGTCCATTCAAATGTGTAAGAATGCGAGAATCCAGTGTTCGCGTATATAAGAGGCGACTTTTGTGCGTGCACTTTGTGTGTGTGCATGTGTGCAGCACAGAAAACAGCGCGCGAGTGCAGAAGCGAGTTCTATTTCGTCTTCTTGCAGTTGAATCTTTTGAAATTGCCGTCTACACTGGAAGGCCTGTTTCCATTTTTGATACACTGCACAGCTAGTCCAGCTACTTTATTTTGCTGCCCAACTAAAATATTATTTACGCATGCCATGAGTGTTGATTGATTGCCATGTATTTTTAGCCATTATGTATTTCTTTTTACAGTTACATCAAAGCCAGCTTAATGTTTCTGATCTCCAGATGGGACTGCTACCTATTTGATCTAAAAAATGGAAATATTTTTTCAATTTAATTCGTTTTATTATTTGTAAATGGTTTTTATGTTGTTGTTTTTTTACTATGATTTATAATGTATATAATGTATATAATATATATATATATATATATATATATATGTATACAGTATATGTATGTTTATATTGCTTAATATAATTTATTATTTGTTTAAAATATATTTATCATTTGTTAATTATAATTATTACTATAATTAATGTATATTAAATGTAATATCTAATATTTTAATTTATAATATTTTGAATACAAAAACTATTTACTTAGTTATTTATTCATTACATTTTTATATACAATATATAAACATATACATTGCTGTCATGAATTTGTTGCAACTGTTCAGCTGGCTGTAAGTGGCACTACCTGATTAGTGGCCTTGAGGACATTTGAGTTTGAGACCCCTGATTTACAATTCATTTGTTAGATATGACTGATATGTATGTAAGAGTTAAGCAGGAAGAACTCATGGTTATATGATCGCTTTGATAATCAGTTAAGAAGCCTGTGGCCCAGAGCGTCCACTTGTTTGTAAATGATTCACTTGTCAACAGGCGATTTCTCTGGGTTCTCTAACAGATGGCAGCTTGGTGCCGTTCACAGGCTTGTTAGTGACTAGAGATCTGCAGTGCTCCAGAGTGCCTGTGTTTATGTGAGAGGTCTGTCCACACTGATTCCAAGATAAAACCAGATGTTCCCTTACAAGGCCTCCAGCCTGGGCCTATCTGGCAGCCATGGCCATATCAGGTAGAGTCTTCCTGTTGTGCTCCGACTCTCTTTCCCCTCCGCATGTGAGAACGCCTCTCTGCCAGCGTTGTTTGTGTGTTTGGCCTTACTTGACTCAAATCAGGCTGGCATGAGCTGTGCTCCATGGAGCGAAAAATTCCGGGGCTTGACGTGTTGTATCCAGCATGTTGACGTTTTGGAGACGTTATGGGGTGTAATGTTAACATTGGAGTTCTGGAGAATCTCTGAGGGATCAATTATGCATGAGGCTGTCATTGTGTGTGTGTGTGTGTGTGTGTGTGCTTACATGTGCTTTCTGTTCCATCAAGCTGTAAGGAACAGTGGCCTGTGTTCGTTCAGCCTTCATTTACAAGGCAATTACTTCATAAACGTCTGTCTGTCAGGAAAGACTATTTATTGCCCCTTCCTTTCAAAGTCACTTACATAAAATATATGACTGGCTCTTGATGGTGACAACAGGGAAGTCAAGCTACTTTAGAGTCAATCTTAGATCATGTTCTGTAACATTTCTGAACACATTTTTATTGTTCTATTGCATGTCAGCTTCACAAGAAAATACACTGATAACTTTCAGTATCTAGATGATTTCAGACTAATGAAGATGGCAGAATTTTTTTTTAAAGGATATGTCAATATTTTCACTATTTTATTTTATTTTATTTGTAGTTTAATTAGAATTGAAGTAAAAAGCACAGTAGTGTAGATTAACATCCAGGTGACATTAGACTAACAAAGCTTAGTCAAGGCACCTTCTAAATTTGTTAAAGAATGTTCCAATACTTTGCTTTTTTTAATTTATTAATGTATCCATTTATTTATATTAATAGAATTACTACAAATTACTACTAATAGCTTTTATTTTGGTTTTGAAGTAAAAAACACAAAGATAATTCAAATTTATATTGACATCCAGACAACATTGGACTAACAAAGCTTAGTCAAGAATGCCAGAAATAATTTGTAATTATATATTTCAAAACTGTGTGCATCACATAACGTCAGCTAAATATAGATAAACTTGGTAAACTGGTGGACTGACAAATGAAGGCTGAGCTCAAGAGGCTTTTCATCGAGAGGGACTGTTGAGGGTGTTCATGACGGTAGGGCACATAGCCAGTGTCCAGAGTCATTTAGACCTGTTTGTGCTGGGTTGAACAGCTGAGGTCTAGGTCAGTAGAGGATACCGGGTGCAGATAAAGCTGAACCCACATGAAATGCCACCTGCCTGAAACTATTAATGGGTGTGTGATTTATTGAGTGCTGTGCTTTAACTTTGGATCAAACTACCTCTTAGAATCTAATCTCAAATGTACACTGATGGATTGCATTAATGTTGCCGTACGGACGCAATTTGCTAGCTGTTGTTATGTCCCTAAGCCGCTAAATATATTGGGTACAATAATCTGAATATAAGAGATTTTATGATAAACTTAAAATGCTAATGTCTTTCCATGTGGCTTGGAAATATTGTATAGGCCTACCTCTTGATCCTGTGGAGCTTGTATTTTAACCTTTGTTTTGCAAAGAAAGGTTCCAGAAGACAATAATAAATAGAAAGGCAGGGGAGGAGTTTGAATTGGTCGAATGAGGCTGCTTCACCTTCCATGCTCTAGATTTTTCACGCTGTCCTATCAGCTGGAGTTTGAGAGAGTCAGTCAATATGTCACACACTCCTGCTAGAACTCCATGTGCTCGCTCTGGAACAAGACTAGTTTGGATAAGCTTTCAAAACTGACTTTAACAAAACCTGCTTCAACTTTTGTTGTGTTTATTTAGGGATCAATAAGGAAGGCCGAATGGCCCAGGGCCAGTGACTTTAAAGACCAGTTGATGGAAGTGGGTCGTCACTATATTTTATGTTTGCTGGTCATGTACATGTTGTTGTTGATGTTGTGTGTGTTTTTTTGACTTGCAAAAAGTGTGATGGTTTTTATAGCTAATTGAATATGGTTGTCATATTTCACAGATTTAAATCTCACTAAGGTAATGTAATGACTTGTGATTGTTTTAGAGCCTGTTACAACCGGTAGAAAACTATAAACAAATTAGTATAATTTTCCAGCCAAAGTGTGGTTTATATGAATTTATAGCTGTCGTTGAGTCTCTTCTTTAGTGGTCGGTGCTGAGAGCGGCAGTGCCTGAGCACACAGTGCTCACGTTCTCCCTCTTGTTCGCTATCGTCATTAACAGTTCTGTCTAATACAGATAGAAGTGCAGAAGAACTGTTAAACAAAGGATTTAAAATGTATACAAAAAGTATTATAACGATTGCTTTTATATTATTAGTAATAGAAAGGCAAACATTATAATACTTTCTCATTTGCCGTCAGCATTCAACAAATACGCATTTACATTATTTAAACACATCTTTGAATGGCTAATGAAAATTAAATTTCA
>NW_015641116.1:851807-853557 GCF_001515625.1 Sinocyclocheilus rhinocerous
CTTCTTCTTCTTCTTCTTCTTCTTCTTCTTCTTCTTCTTCTTCTTCTTCTTCTTCTTCTTCTTCTTCTTCTTCTTCTTCTTCTTCTTCTTCTTCTTCTTCTTCTTCTTCTTCTGACCTTTTAAGAAATATAAAGTCCTGATATGTAATAAAAAAAATCGGTATTTATCATATGTTGTGGGGCCAGTAAATATGGCCCAGCAAAAAAAAAGTCAGTATTGTTGAATGCATTTATTTATATATGTATAATTTCTTAAAGCACAAAACTCTATGTGCTATGTATACTGTCTTTCAAAAGTGTTTTTTGAAACAAATTAATACTTTTATTTAGCAAGGATGCATTAAATTGATTAAAAGTAACAGTAAAGATAAAAAAGTTTCTATTTCAAATAAATGTTGTTATTTTGAACTTTCTTTTTTGATCAAAGAATCCTGAAAAAATATATAGACATTTTTGATTAGTATAAAGCAGAACAAAGCCAAATAGCGATGGGCCATTTAGTCCTGAAGCATACCATTGTGGGAAAAAGTTCATCATTGACGTAATATTGTTGACCTTCCTCAGCTTGTGGCATTTTTGTTGTTCCTGCAAAAACGTGTTTGTTATTATGCAAGCTCTGCTCGGTCTGGCATGCGGCCAAGAGCCAAAACCTGAAGAAAGAGTGAAGAGACAGACACTTTAACAGAGTATAGCCTTGCGTGTGTTCATAGCTTTTGAACTCTCAAGATGTTAGCTGCTATATTCTTTTACTTATTTATTTTTTGTGTCTTAATGGTGCATTTTTCACAGATTCTCATGTTTGAAAGGAAATTCAGAAACACTGCTTGCACACTACTTCATGTAATATTGTTCATTTAATACACTTAACCCAAACTTTATGTTAAAACAGAAATTCTGACGGTCTTTTAAAAAAGGATTTATGCTTTGGTGTAGACTGTATTTCACAGTGTACTTTAATTTGTCAGTTTTCTTTAGGCTAATTATTAAAATTTGATCAGTTTAGTCAGTTTTATTTGCTGTAACATGTCTTTTCAGAATCACAGGTCAATTTAAAACAAGAAGTCCCAATACTGACGACACCTCCCAACAGTCTCCGTGCTGGAATTTGGAAGAGCTCTGAAAAATCCAGTCCAGGAGTAGGATTTGATGGAGGTAGTGTGACTTGAGAGAGTGGAAAATGCAAGATCACACCGTCAGCAGGTTCAGAGCCAGGACTTCCAAATGACACACTACTTTTGGCACAGATTTACTGTTCAACCGGCTCGAGTTTCATTCTCCAGGTGCCACACTTACATGAGCTTACACGAGGCAAGGCCAACCTTTGGGAAACCCTTGTTCTCTCCTCCAGGGTTCAGCCGTGGCGTCTTCCACTTTGTTTCCTGTTAGGGTTCTTGGAATGGAGGTGTTGTGACCGAGGAACACTGTGGACCGAACTGGTTTGCATCAGCAGCATCTGTTTGTGTTGGAGGCAGGTGACCTCAGAGAGGTGAACTGTAAATCAGAGAAGCTCAGCAGCTGGGCTGTCCCGTTTACATGCGTGCTTAAATGCACATTATTTATATGTATATTTGATCATATCAGCGCACACAAACAGTGGTGAACTATTGCTTTCTTTCCCTCGAGTGCCTTCTGTGTCAGCAGTGTCTGAGATCCGTCACACACTCAGATACACTGTATTCTAGGGATGTAACGATTCACTCAACTCACGATTCGATTCGATTCACGATTTTGATTTCACGATTCGATTCGAT
>NW_015641116.1:853626-873994 GCF_001515625.1 Sinocyclocheilus rhinocerous
ATATGCTTTATACAGAGGCAAGAGGAAAAGAAAAAATACCATCGAAAGACAGTAAGTTCCCCTCAGACATACATTCATATAAACTCCTACCCCAAACTGAATCGCGATTTGTTTAGCATCTCAACCGATTTGAATCGTCACATATTTAAATCGATTTTCAACCGGCTCGCGGTTAATCGTTACATCCCTACTGTATTCCCTGCTCTCCTAGTCACAATTCAGATAGCAAGATTTTCATTTCAGCCCTAAAAAAAGAGCAGTCACTTTGGAGCTCTTTGCTCTTAGCTGTGCCAAGACAGCGGAGGGGCAACGTGGTGCGGTGCAGCCAGCCAGCTGTGCGCAGAGGCAGAGCGAAAGAGAGGGCAGCCAAACTCCAGGGCTGCCCTGATGACCCCGTAAAGTCTCCCCACCTGTTCATGGCACCCGCTCTAGTGTGACTGGGATCTGGTTGGTATGCGAGGGGGGTATGATAGCGACTTTTGTGGCTGCTGGCTGGCGATTAGCATTTGACTGTTATGACACTTTTCCATTTTGCTTTTCAAGAGTTCTGCTCATATTATATGTATAATGCAGGGAACAAAACTGTGTGTGTGTATATACAGTATATATCAGGACTCCAGACTGCGACCATTTTTTCTGCCTGTGCGACTAAATTTTGTGTGCAGTCGCACTGGCGCGACCACCGCATTGCTCAACTCATAAAAGCGCTGATATTTCTGTTGCATAAGTGAAACATAAAAGGGCAAACGAAACTGAAAGCATAACGAAACCGCGCTACTCGTTTGAACTGCACAGCGCTTCGAGTGTAGAGCCTGGTTTATACTAGCCACATCAGCAGGAGCGCGAAGGTGCGCGCAGCAAAAAGGACGTGAAAATTGAGGAAACGATGGATGGTTTTCATGCTAAAGTAAAGCAAAAGACTGCTGCTTAAACCAGAGAAGGTGAACATGTTGGTATTCTTGTGGGGAAAAACATGCAAGCACCATCACCGACAGCAAGTTTAGTTTTACTTTTTACTTTTGAAAAGCTTGTTATCTTTTGCTGTTTACCTCACATTATGCTATGGAGGCTCTCTTTTATTTTATTTTTTTATTTGATTCCTCAGTGTTTGCTAAACGTTCTGTAATTTATTAGTCTGTATATAATACAGCATGTGGTGTAGCTATGCCATGCCTCATGTTATTCATTTTTGTTAAACGTTGTAAGCTAGTTTGTCATTGTATCTTACGGTTTTATTGTTGTTGTGCTTTTTAATTAAGAATATTAAAAATAATTTTTTTAGTCTTAAAAAGTGAAAGGTGTGTAGATGTAAGCAAAACAGACAATTATCTTTTCTTGTAAAACGTGACGACAAGATCACGAATTCGAAAGTGAAAGCACCCCAAGCCCGGCTTATAACACAGCAAAAGAGGAACTCCCATTCACAAAATTCAAATAACATATAATACTGATGAAAAATGAATGTTAACCACTTTCGTTTCCATACAACTATAAACTATGATAAAAGCATGCATTGATTAATCCAATGTTGTAGTGCAAAAATAAATAAATAAATAAAATATTGCGACCAAATCGGAGAAAGTTAGTCGCAAAAGAGCGACCAGTGGGAAGAATGAGTCTGGAGCCCTGATATATGTGTATAATACTTTCACTCAGCAATGACACAATCATTTGATCAAAAGTGACTGTTATAAAGACTGTTGTTACAACCTTTTTTCTATTTCAAATAAATGATGTTCTTTTGAACTTTATTCATCAAAGAATCCTGAAAAAAAGTATCACAGTTTCCACAAAAATATTAAGCAGTACAACTTTTCAACGTTGATAAGAAGAAGAAATGTTTATTGAGCAGCAAATCAGCATATTAGAATGATTTCTGAAGGATCATGTGACACTGAAGACTGGAGTAATGATTGCAGAAAAAAATTAAGCTTTGCCATCACAAGAATAAATTACATTTTAAAATACATTTAAAATAGAAAACAGTTATTTTTGTTTCACAATGTTACTGTTTTTAGTCTAATTTTGATCAAGTACAGCCTTGGTGAGCTTAAGAGACTTTTTCAAAAACATACAATCTTACCCCAAACCTCTGACCAGTAGTGTATAGAAAGTAACTATAGTTGTTAAAATTTTTGTTTATTTATTTTTTGGCAACATGTTCGGAACCCCACAATCAGTATTGTTTTTAAGATTCTGTGTCAAAAGGCAAAATATTCCTTTTGAAAAACAGTCCTTTCTAACGTTTGTTTTCAAATATATAGTTTTGCACATCCACAGGACAGGATTACCTTCCTCCTAGCGAATCAGATACCCTGGCTGACCACTGAATAACCCCACCTCCACAGCCCCCCTACAGTAATACCAAAACAAATGCCGATGGCTAAAGCAGATGCTAGTAAGCTCAGACTGAGACTAAGACAACAACACACAATAAACTAGAACACGTCTTAGAGCTGCGTTCCAGACCCAAATCAGATTAGTTCTTGTTATGTTTAGATTGTCATGTTTTGCAAAAAGAGACAATGAGCCATTTTGAAGACCATTGCCTTTACTGTAGAGAGAAGAAAAGCCATCAAAATCATCATGACGCCATTGTGGGGAAATGCTTTCAAACCCTCCCTTTGGAATGACTCTCCATTATCACCCCATAACCAGTTTTAATCATTTATAAAAGTGCAAATGATGCATCAACCCATTTACAGCATCTTTGTTTTAGAGCACCTTATAATGACTTGCATCATTTCCTGGAAGACTGTAATCACACAATCACCATCAAAGCTTTTCGGCCAAGTGGAACATTGGAAGCTTGTAGCCGGTTTGTTCTGAAGGATCATGTGACACTGAAGACTGGAGTAATGATTGCAGAAAAAAATTAAGCTTTGCCATCACAAGAATAAATTACATTTTAAAATACATTTAAAATAGAAAACAGTTATTTTTGTTTCACAATGTTACTGTTTTTAGTCTAATTTTGATCAAGTACAGCCTTGGTGAGCTTAAGAGACTTTTTCAAAAACATACAATCTTACCCCAAACCTCTGACCAGTAGTGTATAGAAAGTAACTATAGTTGTTAAAATTTTTGTTTATTTATTTTTTGGCAACATGTTCGGAACCCCACAATCAGTATTGTTTTTAAGATTCTGTGTCAAAAGGCAAAATATTCCTTTTGAAAAACAGTCCTTTCTAACGTTTGTTTTCAAATATATAGTTTTGCACATCCACAGGACAGGATTACCTTCCTCCTAGCGAATCAGATACCCTGGCTGACCACTGAATAACCCCACCTCCACAGCCCCCCTACAGTAATACCAAAACAAATGCCGATGGCTAAAGCAGATGCTAGTAAGCTCAGACTGAGACTAAGACAACAACACACAATAAACTAGAACACGTCTTAGAGCTGCGTTCCAGACCCAAATCAGATTAGTTCTTGTTATGTTTAGATTGTCATGTTTTGCAAAAAGAGACAATGAGCCATTTTGAAGACCATTGCCTTTACTGTAGAGAGAAGAAAAGCCATCAAAATCATCATGACGCCATTGTGGGGAAATGCTTTCAAACCCTCCCTTTGGAATGACTCTCCATTATCACCCCATAACCAGTTTTAATCATTTATAAAAGTGCAAATGATGCATCAACCCATTTACAGCATCTTTGTTTTAGAGCACCTTATAATGACTTGCATCATTTCCTGGAAGACTGTAATCACACAATCACCATCAAAGCTTTTCGGCCAAGTGGAACATTGGAAGCTTGTAGCCGGTTTGGTCTGTATCTGTAACTACCTTCAGTAGTTTGGAGAGAAGTGATGCTTCCATGTGAAAAGCACAGGATGGCGCGGTATCTCCTCATTCCCCTCCGCAAAGGGAATGTTCCACAGGCCTGCCAGCTGATCTTGACAACATAACCCTCTTCCACAGTCTCTCTCCTGTCCGTCAGAGTCCTGACACCAGCCACTGCGAGCCAGACATAATCACTGCTCAGCATGAAGTCACTGACTGCTTTCCAGAAGACGGCATAACTCTGTAATGACCATGACTGTGAGCCATTAAGGGTGGGTTGTACCCAAGTTCAAGTACCAAAGCATTGCTATTGGAGATGCTTGGGTAAATATCAGTCAGATAATTATGTTTGGCACCAAAAAGGTTGCTGTACACATGGATTAATGAATTAATAGGGTGTGAGATGCTTTTTCACTAGTTCCTTTTTTAAGTGGAAGCACTCTTGATTTTGTGGTGTTGCTTGATGAGAAATCAGAATTGATTCAAATGTATTCTTCAACGTGTGATTTCATGCACTGTTTTCCCGGAGAACATGAAATGTGTGCAATTCAGATCAATGAGGCCGAAAAGTCATAATGTTCTATGTGAAATGCGATCGTCTCTAGGGGTCAGATGAGACTTGAGAAATGGCATTGACCTTGTCTTTGTGAGACTGGCTGGAGTTGACTGCAGAGTAGCCAGGACTTTCCCACACAGAAAAGCTGAGCCGTGAGGGGCGTTAGCCTGCACTGACGTCAGCTCTCTGACACCCACAGGAACACAAACTGGGACACATTTGTCTCTGTACACACACACTTTTGCTACATCCATGATAGGGCTATTTGAAATCACCACATTTTGTAGGCTTAAACCAGATACCTCATTATTTTGTACATACGGACATCATCCTTTTGTACATGGTATATTAGTCCTGGCATTTTTATTACTTCATTTTGAAGCTTTCATCTACATACTAACTCAGTGTTTTTTTTGTTTTTGTTTTTTGGTGAACCACCTATGCTAAAATATTTACTTGGATCTATGTTTGTTGTATTTTGGTGAATATACTCTGCCATTCAAAAGTTTGGGATTGAATTTGTTTTTATTGTTTTTGAAGTCTCTTATGCTCACCAAGGCTACAAAAATCCTTAAAATCAAAAAGACAGTAAAACAGTAATATTTTGAAATATTATTACAATTTAAAATAACTGTTTCTATTTTAATACATTTTATTCTAATTTATTCCAGTGATAACGAAGCTGATTTTTTTCATTACCTCAGTATTCAGTGATTCACATGATCCTTCAGAAAACATTCTAATATGCTAATTTGGTGCTTGAGAAATATTTCTTTTCTACAGTATTTATTAATCTTAAATGTCAATATTTACATACTAATATATTTTTATTATATTAAAGTTGTATAAAGCAACATTAGTTGATGTATTACTAACTAACGTGAAATAAAAAAAATATTTATAACATATTAACCTAAATTAATAAATGAAAAAGAAAAAAAGGAGGAAAAAAAAGTAACAGTATATATAGAAAATATACACTAGTAATGTTATATGTGTCATATAGTAATAGTATATATACACTTAACATTTAAAAGTTTGGAGTCTGTAAGATTGTTTTTTTTTTTTTTTTGAAGAAAAAAAATAAAGAATAATAATACTTTCATTCATCAAGGATGCATTAACGTGATCAAAAAGACTTTTGTATTGTAATAAAATCTGTCAAATAAATTCTGTTCTTTTGAATGTTCTATTCAAAGAACGTATCACAGTTTTCACAAAAATCAGCAGCACATCTGTTTTCAGCATTGTAATAATGCAAAAATATAGTTAATTGTTAGTTTATGTTGCACTATTGCATTACACAATGTTAATGTATAGAAGCCTATAGTAATGTGTTACGGGAAAAAGCTTTCAAAGTCACCCGTACATGGTATCAATAAATACATGCTTGTCATTTCCCGTGTTGCATATCAGGCCATATTTTCATTGTCTTTAATCTCAGACCATGCAGCATTTGCTTATAACAAACTTCACCAAACTGTTTGCTGTGTTTTTAATCAAATAAGACAGGTTTCTCATTTTCATAAAATCATGCCGTGTCTCTAACCCTGTCTCTCTGCATGTAAAGTGATCTGTGTTCATCAGCGGTTGGTTTGTTGTTCTGGTTCACTGGCTGGTCTGTTGTGTGTTGATGAAGCTCTTGACTGGCTCATCTGACTGGCTTGACTGGTGTAGTGCTGTGGCTTTTATGATGCTGTTTTTGTTTGGCCAGCCCTGGTTGGCCTCTTGGTTTCGGATGGTGTGCAGTTATTTAGCCACTCGACTGACATTCTCTCAAACACACAATGCTCTTATACTCTCCATCTCACACTGATGCTCTCGTAGTGACAATTTAGTAGCGGAAGTTCCATTTTTTCAGTGTTGTTGTTGACGACTCATTTTTATTTCATCTCATTGTCAGCACAGTTCCCACATGTCATTTGTGCTAGCATTAGGTTTACGCAAAGCATGATGTCTTTGACCTTATGTAGGCGAATGCCTGCAGACTAGTCTACTTTTGAGTGTTTTAACTGTTTCGGTACTTTGTAATGCAAATACTGTATGACACATTTTTCCCACAATGCAGGTTTTCTGTCCTTAAAAGAACAAGGCTCTGTTTTTGCCTGTGGGTCAGATTAAGGGAGTGTATTTCTACACATGTACATGTATGGGTGTTTTACCTACTGTTTTTTTGCTTGTATTTTAATCAGAAAAAAATTGTCAGTGAGTCCTGAGATTATATATTTTTTTCTGTCTAAATCGGTTTATATAAAAATGGATTAAATGCAGTTTGTCAGTACAATTTTTGTTTTTAGAGAAATGAATCATTTTATTCAGCAAGATGCAAGTGTCAGCAAAGACTTTTTACATTTGTTAAAAAAAATTCTATTTTAAATAAAATTCTGTTCTTTTGAACTTTTTATTTGTCAAGGAATCCTGAAAAATATATCACAGTTTCCACAAAAATATTTGTTTTCAACATTAATAATAAAGGTTTCTTGAGCACCAAATCAGCATATTACAATGAAATATCATGTTACACTGAAGACTGGAGTAATGACTGCTGAAAATTTAGCTTTGCCATCACAAGAATCTGGAAACTACAACATTTTAAAATATATTAAAATAGAAAACAGTTATATTCAATTATAATAATATTTCACAGTATTACTGTTTTTATATATATATATACTTTTTATCAAATAAATGCATCTTTGGTGAGCGTAAAAGAGGCTTCTTTCAAAGACATTTTAGGTAACATTTTAGATTTGATCTTTTGATTTATATCAAGGCTATCAAATGGTGCAACTCTAGTAAGACGTCTCAATATTCATGAGATTCGTAAATTCATTGTATTTGTAAAAATACTTTTTTTTTTTTTTTTTACTTTATTTAATATTTGACACTTTTTTGAAAATAGTGATTGAGATTGCACACTCGCATGGAGTCAAGGTAAGACAATACGCTTAAACTTTTTACAGGTGTTTACACCTGGTAGTTACATGAATCTTAAGTGCGTCTCCTGTGACCACTTGTGATCGGATTTCAAGGGGAGAGTCTCTGATTTCATGACTACATACATCACTGACTACGTCAGAGTGTACAAGGAAAGTCTGCATAGTGTTACTCTCAAATGAAAAAGTGAAAGAGATTATGTTGTTAGTGGAATTGTCTTTTTTTAAAAAACTTTACCTCAGCTGTGCATCTCAACATCAGTCAATTTATCTAAAATATTTTTGAAAGAAGACTCTTATACTCACCAAGGCGGCATTTACTAGATCTAAAATACAGTAAAAACAGTAACATTGTGAAATATTATTACAATTTAAACTATTTTGTGATTTAATATTAATACATTTTAAAAATGTAATCATTTCTGTGATGGCAATGCAGAATTTCCAGCATCATTACTCCAGTCTTCACTGTCACATGATCCTTCAGAAATCATTCTAATATGCTGATTTGCTTATAAAAAGTACAGTATTATTATGAATGTTGAAAACCGGTTGTGCTGTTTATTTTTTATTTTTTTGTAGAAACCATGATACTTTTTTTTCAAGATTCTTTGATGAAGAGAAAGTATAAAAGAGAATTTATTTGAAAT
This sequence comes from Sinocyclocheilus rhinocerous, assembly GCF_001515625.1. Lineage (NCBI taxonomy): Eukaryota > Metazoa > Chordata > Actinopteri > Cypriniformes > Cyprinidae > Sinocyclocheilus > Sinocyclocheilus rhinocerous. The sequence goes on from NW_015641116.1 coordinate 861,556, forward strand.
AGAATTTCTTTTGTAACAATTTCAAATTCTTTACTGTCACTTTTGATCAATGTAACCCACACCTCACTAAAATCTTAAAAACCTCAAACTTTTGAATGGTAACATTCCAGAACAGTTCAACCCAAATATTCCGATGTGTCCAGCGCATTTTATGGAGGACTGTTTACCAGGCGTACCAGAGTCAAAATATTGTAACACATTCAAGGAAGCCGATTTTATGAAACTGACCCACCTTTATTTTTTTCTTAATCTCTGTCCCATCTGTGAAGTTTACTAGCTCAACAGACTGTAAAGAACAAAAGTAGAGAGATTTGCTCTGTGTAACATTCAGAGGGGGCGAGACTCGAGTCTGTGTTCATCTACAGATGTAGCTCAATGCCACATGCTTGATTTAATGGGAACGAATGTGACCAGTCTGATGTTAAGTGGTCATTCTCACCCACAAAACCTTCCCTGTGAATGAGAGAGAAAGCATCAGACACCTTTCTCTGACACATTTCTCCTCTGTCTGTCTCCCGCCATCCTGGTTGCAATGACGTTTTGTACTATTGTTTGCTGGCCTCTCTCAGGTTGCCATGGCAGTGCTTATTTGCCATACTAAATGTTTGATGGCGTTAAGATGCTGACAGCAAACAGTGATCATCTCTGTCTGATCAGTAAAACATCTGATTTGAGAGCAAGAGGCCACTGTGTCTGCATCATAATCAGATCCCATTCCAGACATGGAATTAAGTCATTTGAACTCAAATGAGTCTTTTTTTGTGTCTTGGGGTGGTTTAATGTTTGTGTAATTTTTTTTTTGATTCAGGTTAAACAGGTGAGTGTGTTTCCATCAACTGCATCTGTTGCTCTCTGAGCCTGTGTGTTGAATGAGTAAGAGTCTGTGGTCATGTCTTTTGGACAGCTCTGATTGCCTGAGAGTGCTGCTGGTTTTAAAGATCAGAGCTGCTGGAAGTGACACATGACACCGCCAGCACAGGTGCAGGGGACTTCTGCTTTGTCTGTTGTGTGGAGAAACCAGGCTCTTCTCGTGCATATCACCAGTACTCCCCCATGTGGTCTAACACTACACTGCTATTCAGCTACAGTGACTTTATGAGTTTAACATGGCGACCGCTTACATATGAGCCGTTGTTGGCCGAGAACTCTCACAAACTTTGCTTGTCTGATTTTTTAGAACTGCGACATGCCACTGTTTTGAAAATGATGTTGAACTCTTCTTAATTTGTGTTTGCTTTGTTGCTAAATTCATTTATGCCAGTGTTCCCTAAAAAAAGTTTTCCACATCCCTGAAAGAAAAGATTTTATCCCCCTTTTTTGTTGTGAACAGAACAGACTTTGTGCAAAAATAAATAAATAAAAAAATAGCTTGTTGTTATAAAATCCTTAATTTTAAACAACATTTTTCTAATACTTATAAAAGCATACATGTTGTCTTCTAATTAATATGAGGCCATAAAACTGCATGGAATATTTGTCCTTTTAACAAATGAATTTGTCACTTTGTAGGACTGTAGAATTGTGCTGCAAAAATATAAGAAAAATGGCCAGAAACGTATTTAATTATTCGTTATAACGCCTAAAATCTATACTTTTTGTTTTGTTGCTAAACGTATTGATTGTGACTTGTGCAAGTTTGTTTTGATGTTTGGGCCTAATGGATTAGTTACATTTTCAAATAAAGAGTTTTAATCTACAAGACCATTCGATCATGTTTTTAATATATTTAGACAACTTGTTTTTCAATTTAACTGTAAAAGTTGCTTTGCTACTCCATGATACCAGAAAACAGACACAGTCTGGTGATAGTGTTGTGGGACTTGGCTTCTGTTGGGTGACTTTCCTCTGAGCCTCTGAGACAGATAACGTGGAAATGCAGTCAAATTACGTAGTTTGGCTAGATAAGATCTGCGAGCGCTATTGTTGACGTCTCATTGTGGTTACAGTGGTTTTCTTTTCTTTTTTTTACCCTGGCAAGCACCAGAAAGTTTTTCGTTCAGCAGCTTTCAGCACACAAGAAGCATTGCTCAGGTGTTGACAAAACGTTCACTAACACATCAAATGGTTGTTCAAACCAATACCTAGAAATGTGTTTATTTTTACATGGGTATGGTTACATGGCAGTCGTGAATGAAATGTGCTTTGTTTTGTGTCCTTAGATGATCCTGTGGGACTGGGACCTGAAACAATGGTACAAGCCACAATATCAGGTCAGTTCTACTCCTGTTTAGCTTTTCAACACTTGAGTATTTCATCAGCACTATTTATATAAGGTTTATTAGGTAAGAGTAGTCCCATGACATTCTGGCTCAACTAGCCAATATCCAGGCCACTCAAGTACGTTTGTTTTTAATTCACTTTTTATGAACCTTTGTGATGTTCTTCCATTGGTAACACTTTACAATAAGGTTCATTAGTTAACATTAGTTAACTACTTTATTTAACATGAACTAAGAATGAACAATACTTCTACAGCATTTATTAATCTTAGCTAATGTTAATTTCAGCATTTACAAAAGTTGTGCTTGATAACATTAGTTAATGCACCTAATGGAACCTTATTGTAAAGTGTTACCCTTCTATTTATAAACGAATGTATAAAATGGAAATAATTTAATAAAATGTATTTAAAAATTATTGGTATAATGAATTTTTAATGTGATTTTCCTTTTTATAGTAATCATTCATTCAGAATGTCTGGTTCTAAATGTTAAATACATTTATGTTTTATAAATACTGTATGATCATATATTATATTATATTATTATATTAGTTGTGTGAGTTTTATTTTATAATGCTTTATATACAGCCCAGAATAAGAGAGTAATCTTTGTAGTCCTTTACATATAGACCAGCATCTCCTCTCACTTTCTTTACGTCTGAATGAGCCTCATATCGTCCATCTGAGGACAGTTTGTAGCCTGTTAGCATGCTGAGTCCTGTAGCCCCTCCATCTGCCTGCTGCTCATTACTGCGGCTGACCTGCAAGTGGATAACCCTCATCCTGGCTCACATAAAGCTTGCCAAATGACGTCAAAGCCTGGAGGAAGTGCTCGCTGTGCACTTTTACCACACACATGTGTGAGCATGCACACACGCAGGTTGCAGCAGTGCTGCCACTCTACTTTATTACTTTCATCAGAACCACCACCCCCCCCCTTCAAAACAATTCTGTAGGTCTGAATTAAATACAATCAATAAAATGAGCGCAGCATGTGCACACAAGGCTGAAGATGGATTAAGACTAGCTGAGTTTATTATATATACCCAGAGTTCTTCCTGTAATATCATTATGAACGGTTCCTTTTTTCCGCTGAGTGGATATAATCAAAAACGGTCTCTGCTACTTGGCTGGAATTATCAAATGGATGGCTCCGAGAATGAGTCATTCTTTGCTACAGTTACTACTGGCACAAGTCTGGAGCAGTGGGATGGCATGCTGTAGCGTTCCTGTAGCTCAATCATTGTAACAACGCCAAAGTCATAGATTTGATTCCCAGGGAATGCATTAACTGATAAAATGTGTAGCTTTAATGCAATGTAAGTCACTTTGGGTAAAAGTGTCTGCCAAAATGCAAATGTAAAGGTAAATGTTTAAAATCCTGCTGTATTTCTAAATGACCACAAGGAGGCAGTAGATGTCCCCAAAACAGATATGTACAGAGTAAATCTCTGCTTCTTTATGCAGCAATTTCCTGATTTTGCAATGCATTCTATGGATGTTGTAATATGTACTTTTTGTGTACTTAGGGTGCAGTGAGTGGGAGCGGCGTGGATCTCTCTGTGATAAACGAGGCCAGGAACCTGGTCTCAGACCTGCTGATGGACCTGTCTCTCTCACCCCACGTCCTCTCCTCACTGCGCAGTGTCAGCAGCCTCATGGGAGCTTTCTCTGGGTCCTGCCGGCCCCGGGTCAACCCCTTCACCCCCTTCCCCGGTTTCTACACCTGCGCTGAGATAGAAGACCCCTCAGAGAGAGGAGAGAGAAAGACGCTGAAGGTAGGTGAGCAGCAGTGTTGGGGATCCTTGCTGAGCTACAAGTCACTCATAATTTGAAGTAGTGTAACTGCAGTCAAGCTACACTTTTGAAAAAGTAGTTCGCTACACACAAGCTACTAACAAAAAGTAGCTCTGCTATATTGTTGTTGCTCAAGGGCCAATAGTTATATATTTAGGTATAAACATATCCAGTGATTATAATTAATAATTATAATAATTTTAGAATTTAAGGTATTTTTCTGTGCACTGCTATTAAAATTATGGCCAGTGCTGGTAAGCTGATAATTATATACATGTTATGGCTGATTACTGATGAAAAAAGTATATTCTGTGCTATTTTGTCTACTTTTTAGTATTTATAAATACTAAAAAGTAAAATCGGTGGTTTTAAATGCTTAAAGTGAATTTAGGCATCACAGTATTATAATGTACAGTCGGATATTTATTATGACATTTGCACTTAACAGTGTTACAGTGTTATTGCACTTAAAAGTTAAATACTCTAATAATATGGGAAATGTGGCACAATTAAATTTCCAGTATGAGCCATTGTATATCCAATATAGACAATACCAATAAATGAAAAAAAAAAAAAATCTAATATCAGTTGATAATAACTGATACAAACATACACTATCATTCAAAAGTTTTGAATCAGTAAGTTTTTTATTTTTTCTATGAAATAATAATAATAATATTTTTTTTTCCAGAAAGAACACTGTACATTTGTCAAAAGTCACATTTATAATACAAATAAATTTCCATTCTATTCTTCAAAGAATCCTGATAAAAAAGTATATCCCAGATTCCACAAAAATATTAAGCAGGAACTGTTTTTAACATTGATGATAGAAAAAAAATTTGGGCATTAAATCAAATTGAAGAACTTGACTGTTTCACTAACCGTCCAAATGGAACGCTTTACTAGAATGAATAATACTTTTTAATATTACAAATGAGAGAGAGAGAGAGAGAGAAAAGGGTGAGAAGGCAGTTTAGGAGAGTGTTTTAAAATATTGCCTCAACTTGGGTCTAAGTGAGTAATACAGTGAGAAATTATGATCTCCAGAGGTATTGTCCCTGTAACTGGTGCACTTTAAGTCATCCTGCTTATTGAGTACTTCCTAAATGACCTTGTACTTTCAGGGTCTGAGCAGCAGGAACAGTCTCCCTACCCCTCAGCTGAGGCGCAGTTCAGCCTCTTCCTCTCTGCCCCCACTGGAGTCTGCCTCCTCACGCTGGGAACGCACCAATGGAAAGAGATCTCACTCTGAGCTCAGCAGGTCAGACCTCTCAAACTGTCTCGCGACTACACTCTTACACTTTAGTGCACTCTCTGTACTCCTCTGAGGCAGGCAAGGACAGGGACACGGGTGCATTTGTATCTGTGGATTGGTAGTCGTCACCAAGTATGGTGTATAATATGACCAAATAGTTGAGGTTTTAGTGGGACACTGCTTTTTGTAATTTTACTGTTTGCCATCAAGGTGGCAGTGTTAAAAAGAGATCTGTCAGAGGCTGGTTTGAGAATCCCTAAAGAAACATCATCTAATGCAAATTTGACTTATGACTAGGCTCACATGGAATTGCTGAATGGGAACATTAGTCATTCATAAAATGCTCCATAGCCCTTTCCATTTTTATTAAATGTTTTGATTTATCAAGTCATTTTAATATGCTTTCAGCTATCAATGAAATTGTAGTCATGTCAGCTATAAGACATTTAGTCATTTTTTTTAATTTTTTTAACCCTACAGCCAGAGTTGTGTTTCTAATGGGCCCAACAGCAACTTGCTGACTATTCCTAAACAGAGATCCTCCTCCGTCACCCTCTCCTACAGCCACACTCTACCCAGAAGACCAGGTCTGCACCCATCAAGAGTGAAATAACTTTCCTTGCATATAATATTTTGTAAAAGTTATGAGATTAGTCAGACTGATTTACATGTCATAATTGTGGAGGTGGCATTACATCAACAGCTGAGAAACAGTTGAGAAATGTCCTTCATGTTTTTTGTCCATACAATGGAAATCAGTGGTCACTGATCTTGACACACAACATGAGGGTCTGAAGGGGTCCTTTCTGGTTGTTTTCTTGTTGCATGACAACGAAATGGTCACCCGTACAGTACGTTGACTACACCACACTTATTTAACTGGACAGACAAGCAATAATATTTGGTTTATGCCAACATTTCTATTTCTGGAATTTCAGTATTTTAATACTGACCTTTACAGACCTTTAGCAGTCTCTGTACAATTACACCACCTTGACTTAAAACCCACAGAAATTAAATCATAGCAGGAATGTATCTGATTCTTACTGTATGAATTACTTCTTCTTTTTTTTTGGGATGAATGAATAAATGCTTTTTTTATATAAATATACTTTTATTTTTATTTAGTTTAATTTACAAGATTACAATGTAGATAAAGGATAAATGAATAAATATTGATTTTCATGTCTATAGGTGCTTCTCCCAGCCTAAGTCCTGTCAGCTCCCCGAGTCACAGTCCCCCTGCTGCTCCCGGATTCTCTCTGGTCACACGCTCTCCAGTGGAGTTCCCCGACACCGCTGATTTCCTCACCAAGCCCAGCGTAAACCTGCACAAACCACTGGGCTACACGTTGAGCTCACCTGATTTCCAGCAACAGTATCGAGGTCCTGCCTCAGCCCCCTTGTGCACCAGGTACTGTAACTTCTAGAACCCTTCTCCTCTTCTCTCAATTAGGTTGTACCTTATGAAAGGTTGTTTCTTATTGTTTTTATTTCTTTTTGTAGTTGTGGCCGACAGATGCTGAAAGGTGTGGCCAGCATAGAGGTGGGTGAGGGCCATCACACAACAGCCAATGCAAAGATGCAAAGAACACGCTCAGGTAAAGTTAATAAGCTATGACACTAACCCCATTTATCACAACAGAGTCATTCCTGAGTATATCCTTTGGTTTATCACTCAAAATGATGCTTTTGCTCACTTTCTTAGCTGAAGGAGCAGAGTATGGTGGGGAAAACTTGATCCGAGAGGAGAGCTTGGAGGCAGAGTCTCAGGAGGAGAGGACTCCAGACACAGCGGGTGAAAAACTAAATAGCCAGCCTGAGGAAGAGGAACAGACCTCCAGTACAGAGCAGTCCTCATTGGATCCTGAGGTAGAGCACACACACTTTATCCCCGCATGGTTTCATTATATTAATGTCTAAAACATTGCCTCAGGAACTGAAATTGAGATCCAGTGTTGCTTGTGGATGAGTAATTTAAATTTATGAACTGCTGTTTCGCCTTAGAAAGCCCCGCAAGAGAAGAGCTTTTCTTTCACGTAACCTGAAATGGCCTCGCCTTGATTCCACTGCTCTCCTACTCCTTTTATGGGCCAATCTGGCAGTTGTTAAAGTGGCCAGCTGTTGAACAAGCCGAGTGGAGTTTAGAAGCAGAGTGCTTATTTGCATTCCTATGCTTTTGCATTATTGTGTGGTTGCTGGATTTATAGCTGTGGCTCTTGAGTGGATCTCTCTGCAAACCCTCAGTTTATTGTTCTGCCCAAAGGGGTCCACAGTAAGAGCGTGTGAGGACAACATAAATTTAGCTGACTTAGTAAAATGCTTTAGTTGTTATCTCTGGAAAAGATGCCAAGCATGACTTTTTCTGTCAAACTAAGCAAAACCTTCTGTCTGCTGACTGTGATTGATCACTGGCAGGGAGACGAGGAGCTCAGGTTGGACTCTATGCTGGTGGACCATGAAGCACTCATGGAAAAGATCAACACCTGGAACTTCCAGATCTTTGAGCTCATGGATATGACAGGAGGAAAGACTGGCAGTATTCTCAGCTATGTTAGTGCCTTGTACTAAGTATTAAGCCCAGTATTAAAAGATCCTGTTGCAGCGATTAAGCTAATAAAAGGGCTGAGTTTTGGGAATCAAATTCAGTAAAATAGAAAAATGTAATTGAGAGTTTTTTTATCACTTTGGTGTAAAGCATGGTTCTCTTTTAGCTAATGAAAACCTTTCCCATTTAGTTAAATCCAAGTAATTACACACTTTTATTGTCTGATCTGATGTGACTGGCATTTCATAGATTAAGCTGAATGTAATTCTAGTGGTCCTTCTGAGTAGTCTGTGCCAGTAAACATGAATCTGCAGGGACTAAATGGCTCACTGCTTGTCTTGTCTTAATGAAGTTCTGTTTGTTACATTCTCTCAGGTGGCGTACACTTTGTTCCAGGACACGGGTCTGTTAGAGATCTTCAAAATCCCTGTGCGGGAATTCATGACGTACTTTTGCGCTCTGGAAAACGGCTATCGTGATATCCCCTGTGAGAATAAAAAAATCTTTTTGAAGTTAAACTTGGAAACTGGGTTAGAATTGTTCCAGTATTTCTCAAATTGGACCACAGTGATGATTTGTGTCTTGTGAAGCTGAGAACGGTTAGAAAGAATTCCAGTGAAGCGTTAACTTGGTATTCTGTCTGTTCTCCCCTCAGATCACAACCGTGTCCATGCCACTGACGTCCTTCATGCAGTGTGGTATCTTACCACCCGGCCAATCCCAGGCTTTCAGCAGATCCATAATGAGCATGTCACGGGAAGTGATACAGGTACACCTGTACTCTCATGCTCCATTATAGTTTTGGCATCAAGAAACTTTGAGATCTGCAGGTGTTACTGAGGTGGGGTTTTGTGTAGTGGACTGGTAACTGAAGGTTGTAGGTTCAAATCCCACAATGGACGATTCATGGTCTACCATCATTGTGCCCTTGGATAAGGCACTGGATAAAACGGTAATATGAAGTACATGATGGGCAGATTCAGGTTAGAGCATCTATCCTCAGTCATGTCTATATCTCGCATACCTCCCATTCCATCGGAAATAAATTAGAGGCCATCGCCGCTGCCCGGTCTTCGGCGCAAATGCTGTCCGATATGAGATCCTCTTTTGCTATTGAGATCTGAGGTGGCTGCTGGCTCAGCATGTCTGAGGCTTATTTTAAGTCTGCTGATGGCCCTTGTAATTTCTCAAATGGAGTTCACTGTGAGTCACTCTGCTGCTGTTCCACGCAGCAGCCTCTGGCAGGCAGAGGTGTTGAATCACACTGAGACCAGTGACTTCACTATCTGGCTCAAGTACAGAGTTGCAAAATATGCAAAAATCTTGGGGAAAGAGATGGAGTATGGTTTCAGAATATTTGGTTTGCTGAAAAAACATTTTAATTGCACTTGTGGTGTTTGATTCTCTTATTTCATTAGTGACTTATTAAGGCCTATGTTTGAATTAACAGCGAAGAAAACATAAAACTTCTCTAAACATCTCTGAACAGATCTTCACATGAATATATATGTCTTTTTCATTTTTCATTTGCTGAACATTTTATATATTTATATAGATCATATTTACTTTTATAACAATTTCTAATTTCATCGAAATGTTTTTAGAGGATTATTATGAATTAAATATACTAAATAGGTTTCATACAGAAATGCTAAATTTTTCTGTGGTTGCAAATTGATTATTGTCTGATAGTAGAGATTTTTTTAATATCAGGTATATAAATTAGATATATTTGGCATTGTACATTCCCATTTCCCCTGATTTTTTATGTAGATTATTTTTGCTGTCATCTTAACTCGTGTAAAATTGATCTTTAAAAACACTAATAATTTAATAAAACTTTACTGTAACCTTAAGCAGAGCTCAAAATGAATTTCCATTACTGTATATTATAATGTTGTGATGTCTAAATTCACTTGTAGCATTTAAAGAAAATGCTTTAGTATTTCATTTTAAATTGATTTAAAAAAAAATCTACAAAATATCATTTTTAAATCGGCCATTTATCGGTTATTAGCCATAACATGAAAATTATTATCGCCTCATCTCTGTCACATGTGATTAGCCGATAATTTATACTGTGGACTGTTGGCTAATTCACTTTTTTTTTTAAAATAAAGCAAGCTCAGAAATTTGTCACCTAGGTGGTTATGAAAGACACTTTATTGATTTTGAAATGGAAAGGATGTGTAATAGTGTTTCACCACTGTTCATACATGGTCACTCTTTGTATTTATTAGATTCGGACAGTGGAATTTCCCCAGGCCGGGTGGCATATGCCACATCCAAAAGTTCCTCATTCTCGGATGACAGTTACGGCTGTCTGGCCTGGAATATCCCTGCGCTGGAACTCATGGCACTATATGTAGCAGCTGCTATGCATGACTATGATCACCCTGGTCGCACAAATGCCTTTCTCGTAGCCACTAACGCTCCTCAGGTAAGTGGTGAACAATGCCTAAAATTGTAGTTTAGAAGAACTTTTGAATTTGTACAATTTATTTGTTTCTGAATAGCTCATTAACAGTTTTGGCTATTGAACTAGTTTTCACACTGTTGTGTCAAGAAGTGAAACCAGCCCATATTTTATCAGAAGCATATGCTTTTGTAATCAGAGCACGGAACCTCTTGACTCGTGAACACCATGTTTCTCTCTTTTTTTTTTTCATCCTTCTTTCCCTCACACAGGCGGTGCTGTATAATGACCGTTCAGTTTTGGAGAACCACCATGCAGCCTCTGCCTGGAGCCTGTTTCTTTCCCAGCCGGAGTTCAACTTCCTATGCAGTTTGGACCACGTTGAGTTTAAGCGCTTTCGCTTCCTAGTCATCGAGGCCATTCTCGCAACAGACCTGAAGAAGCACTTTGACTTTCTAGCAGAGTTTAATTCCAAGGTCAGTAGTAGGGGTGCATTGATATGATATCAATAACCAATATCAATAATCAGTAACAAGCGCAATAGCTTGTTGTGGCTGATGCAATTGGACCAACTCTTAAAGGGTTAGTTCACCCAAAAATGAAAATTAGCTTTTGTTTTACTTACCCTCGAAGCATCCTAGGTGTATATGACTTTCTTCTTTCAGACGAATCCAGTCTGAGTTATATAAAAAATTGTCCTGGCTATTCCAAGCTCTATCATTGCAGTCAGCGGGTGTTGCAGTTGAACAGTCCACAAGTCGTCAAATAAAGCTCGCGCATTCATAATAAAACTGATAGTCAGCGGAAGTGAGAGAAAAGTGTTTATTACATTTGAAATATGGATATTTTACCTTACAAAAACTCATGGATTCGCTACAGGGGGCCTTTATTCATCCCCCGGAGCCGTCTGCGGCACGTTTTATTATGAATGCGCGAGCTTTATTTGACGACTTGTGGACTGTTCAACTGCAACACCCGCTGACTGCAATGATAGAGCTTGGAATAGCCAGGACAATTTTTTATATAACTCAGACTGGATTCGTCTGAAAGAAGAAAGTCATATACACCTAGGATGCTTCGAGGGTAAGTAAAACACAAGCGAATTTTCATTTTTGGGTGAACTAACCCTTTAACTACTGATTTGTAATTTGCTGATCAATTTCAGTTTTTTTCAATTATTGCAAATAATGTCAACCTCTAGTCAGCACCTAGCACCCATGTTGATCTAGGTTCGTTTAAATTTTTCAACTAGAGAAATCAACATGAAAACAAAAAAAACATTAAATCATTCTAGTATGTTGATTTGGTGCACCGTTATTATGAATTATTATTGGTGCTCAATTATTAATAATGGCTTTTATTATTATCAATGTTGAAAACAGTTTTTGGTCTTTAATATTTTGGTGGAAACAGTGATACATTTTTTCTCTCATTTGAAATAGAAATCTTTTATAACATTACAAAATGTCTCTACTGTCACTCCTTGCTGAGTTAAAAAAATTAAAGGGTTAGTTCACCCAAAAATGAAAATTAGCTTGTGTTTTACTTACCCTCGAAGCATCCTAGGTGTATATGACTTTCTTCTTTCAGACGAATCCAGTCAGAGTTATATAAAAAATTGTCGTGGCTATTCCAAGCTCTAAAATTGCAGTCAGCGGGTGTTGCAGTTGAACAGTCCACAAGTCGTCAAATAAACCAACATTTTTCTTTGCAAATCCTCGGTTTGTACTTCTAATTCGTGACCGGCATTTTGTCTTGTTCTCTCTCCGCATTCGTCACTAATCACGTAACGCCGACGTGCTGCGTCATCTGCCGGAACTGCTTCAGTGTATGACAGAAACCGGAAATGAGAGAAAAGTGTTTATTACATTTGAAATATGGATATTTTTCTTAAACTAACCCTTTAAATCTTAATATTAAGCAACGGAAACTTAACATTGATACCGGTAATAAGAAATTTTGGTAGCACTTTATTTTACAGTACGTGTACTTCCCTGGTACATACATGGCAAATATCTTGTACCTACAGGCAAAAGAGTGCTAACACAAGGTACTTACCTGAAGTGTATGAACATGGTAACAAATAAGAAACACGGCTGTACTTAACAGTCGTACATGCATGGTAATTATTATGTACATACAGACAAGTGTGGGTACTTACAGGTAGTGCCCGTACATGGTAACTAATTAGATACTTTA
>NW_015641116.1:876687-885054 GCF_001515625.1 Sinocyclocheilus rhinocerous
ACTAATGATATGTACATGGTAAATGTATAGCACCTACGGAAAAAATTTGGAATTATGTGGTAACAAACAAGACACATACTGTACTTGGTATACACGTGGTAAATATGTAGTACTTACCAACAAGTGTGAGTAATAACGGTCACTAACAGGTAGTGTTAGCATATGGTAACTAATAAGACACATTACTATACTTACTAATGGTCTATACATGGTAAAGTTTAACAAAGTTTGAAGAACTGGTAATTCCTGTGTAATGTTTGTGAAATGGTGCACTTTATTTTACAGTCCTATTTACATATACTTACTATGTACGTACTGGTGTATGTACCTATTAGTTAATTAGTTATCATATATGGATACTGTAAGGACGTGCCTGTTTGTACCCAAAACATAGTTACCATGTACGGGCACTTCCTGTAAGTACCCACACTTGTCTGTATGTACATAATAATTACCATGCATGTACGACTGTTACTCATATTTGCACTTGCAACTCCTGCTTGTCATGTGTCTAAATCCCTATTTAAAAGGACTGTGTCTGCTAAGTATTATCACTATGCAGTGCTGCACAGTTACTGCCGTGTTCCCAAACAACTTCCTAAGTTCCAAACTGCAATGGCACCTACCATCAATTACTCAATAAGTACCTTGGTCCATGTTTATACCCCCCAACTTGAGTACCGCATAACTTATTCTGTACATTAACTAATAGGTACATACACCAGTACGTACATAGGAAGTATATGGAAATAGGACTGTAAAATAAAGTGCACCATTTTACACTTCAGGTAAGTACCTTGTGTTAGCACTCTTTTGCCTGTAGGTACAAGATATTTGCCATGTATGTACCAGGGAAGTACACGTACTGTAAAATAAAGTGCTACCGAAATTTTTCTTGAGAACCAAATCAGTATATTAGAATCATTTCTGAATGAACATGTGACACTGAAGACTGAAGTAATGGCTTCTGAAAATTCAGCTTTGCCATCACAGGAATAAATTACATTTTAATTTATATTCAAATAGAAAAGAGTTCTTTAAATTGTAATAATATTTCACAATATTATTTGTAAATTGTAATAATATTCCACAATGTATTTTTGATCAAATAAATGCAACCTTGGTGAGCATAAGAGACTTCTTTCAAAAACATTTAAAAAACGTATTTATGTATTCTAAATAATGGTAATTATATGTTAATTATGCAAAATGTTAATTATTTTTCCAAAATAAGAGGGATCATACAAAATGCAGGTTATTTTTTATTTAGTACTGACCTGAATCAGATATTTCACATAAAATACGTTTACATATAGTCCACAAGAGAAAGTAATTGTTGAATTTATAAAAATGACCCTGTTCAAAAGTTTACATACACTTGATTCCTAATACTGTGTTGTTACCTGGATGATCCACAACTGTTGTTTTTTTGTTTGTAAAAAACAGTTTGTTTGTACTGAACAGTTAAACTGCCCGCTCTTCTTCAGAAAAATCCTTCAGGTCCCAAAAATTATTTGGTTTTCCAGCATCTTTTGCGTATTTGAACCCTTTCCAACTATGACTGTATGATTTTGAGATCCATCTTTTCACACTGAGGACAACTGAGGGACTCGTACACAACTATTATAGAATGTTCAAATGCTTACTGATGCTCCAGAAGGAAACACGATGCATTAAGAGCCTGGAAGTGAAAACTTTTTTGAATTTGAAGATCAGGTAAATTGAACTTATTTTGTCTTCTGGGAAACATTAAGTATCTTCTGTAGGCTCTGAAGTGCAGTACGAAATGAAAAAAAAAGAAGAGAGATTTAGGCAAAATAAGAAAAATGTACACATCATCATTCTGTACAAAAGTTTACACCCCTGGCTCTTAATGCATTGTTTTTCCTTCTGGAGCATCAGTGAGCATTTGAACCTTTTGTAATAGTTGCATATGAGTCCCTCAGTTGTCCTCAGTGTGAAAAGATGGATCTCAAAATCATACAGTCATTGTTGGAAAGGTTTCAAATATGCAAAAGATGCTTGAAAACCAAAGAATTTGTGGGACCTGAAGAATTTTTCTGAAGAACAGCAGGCAGTTTAACTGTTCAGGACAATGGACTCACTTACAACTTTCACAAAACAACAAAAAATAGCTGTGTGGATCATCTAGGTAACAACACAGTATTAAGAATCAAGCGTATGTAAAAGGTGCACTAAGCGATTTTTGCCAAACGATGTTGATATTTGAAAGCACCAAAACAAACCAGCAGGACCTCGCCCCTATTTTGATAACTCCGCCCCACACGTACGTTCACAATCCCTGGCAGCAACGATGGCGGAATCTGCTATGCCTGCCGGCCACAGCATATTCAAGCAAAAGCCAACACAGAAAAGTTGTGTGAAAAAGCAAAATCAGTGTAACTCACCTATCAAGAAGATACAAAGCAACCTCAGCGTCCGATTCCAGGCCTTCCCGCTACTTGAGTTCTCTCCACCGTGGGAAAGCTGCTCCGAAATTTACCTATCTCTTGCCTGATCGTTTTGTTCCTCTGAAATTTTCCTCTCTTTGTTTTATCTGCCATCTCTAGCTATCTATAGTAGATCTGCTAATATCCGTCCTGTGGACTACCTGAGCTCTCTCTTCTTCCTATCATTACTAGACACGCCCCTTATAGCTGATTGGCTGCGAGTGTGTTTTGGGACTCGGTCCGACACTGGTGAAAAGCATTTTTCCAATATTGCTTAGTGCACCTTATGTAAACTTTTGAATGGGGTCATTTTTATAAATTCAACTATTATGTTCTCTACCTACTGCAGAAAATTGCTTTTTCCTCTGATTGATCTTTTTCTTTTTTTTACAGGTTAATGATGTGAATAGTCCAGGCATCGACTGGACTAATGAAAATGACAGGTTGTTAGTGTGCCAAGTGTGCATTAAGCTGGCAGATATCAATGGGCCAGCCAAAGACCGCAGCCTTCACCTCAGATGGACAGAGGGTATCGTCAATGAGTTTTATGAGCAGGTATGTCCTATTCACTTCACAATACGCACACAACATACACGTACACAAATGAGATCAACATTTGTGCATTTTTGCATTTCTGCCTTCATAGGGTGATGAAGAAGCCACTCTAGGATTACCCATCAGTCCTTTCATGGATCGCTCAGCACCACAGTTAGCAAAGCTGCAGGAGTCTTTTATCACACACATTGTCGGGCCTCTTTGTAACTCCTATGATGCTGCCGGCCTGCTGCCAGGATACTGGATTGATGAGGAGGGATCAGACGATGAAGAAGAGACGGAAGACTTTGAAACGGAAGATGAGGAGCTGGATGAGGATCTTGAACCAAGTATGAATATACAGTTGTGCTCATAAGTTTCAGAATCCGTATAAAGGGAGATTTTTATTTAGTACTTACCGTACGTTAGGTGTCGCACACACTAATCGAGTAGTTTTCCTTACAGAGAGGAGGAAGGGTCGACGTCGGCTATTTTGCAGCATCATGCAGCACTTAACAGAGAACCACAAGGTGTGGAAGAAGACCATCGAAGAAGAGGAGAAGGCCAAAGAGCTGGAGACTCAGCAGCAGCAGCAGCAATCCGAGAGCCCCAGCCTTCCTCCGTCCACCTCCTCCTCCGATGACATCCAGGTCATTCAAGAGGAGGCCGAGGAGGAGGAACGGCAGTAGCAAGAGGAGAAGATCAAGAAATGAAGCTCACTGAAGGGCTTAAACAGAGGTGAATGACCCCTCCCTCTCCTTCACCTACACAAACACACACATTGACACCTAGAGGAAGACCCTAGCGGATCTCCCCACGCTGAAATTTGTCACTGTGCCGACACTCTGAAGCTAATGCAGTTCACATTGTGTTGAAAAAGGCCTTACTACTGTGAGAGGACCCTTTGGTGGGAACCCCACTTCTATGCACTTTCACCCCATGGAGAAGCAGCGGAGAGCGAACGGAGCTTTGAAGATGCAGAACCGTGTTGTGAGATTAAAACAAGAACACAGGCAAGGGAGAATCGTGCCATCCATGGTTCCCTGGCTGTGATGCTGCCTTGAACGTAGAGCTCTTAACTCTCCTGTAGGTACTTAAGTCCAAAAGGACTAGAAATAGACAATGACGTAATTGACACCCGTTACCAAAGCGAACTTTACTTTTCTTGTGGTCCAGAAAATGGGCTATGTACGCTGCACTGTATGTGCAGTCCCCAATTCATGCTGGCGACATAAAACACTGTATTACTGAACAGAGTCATTAGGACAAGTGGAAATGCTGACATTTTGATTGAAAAATGACCTGACTTCTGCATCGTTTTGGATGCTTTTTTTATTAATGTTGACCACCTTCTTGCAGTTTTTTGTTTGCCTTTGTTGTTTGTAAGATTGTTTTTCTTTTTTTTCCATTTGTGGTGCCCCCCCCCCTTCCTCTTCAGGAACGCTGAGTTGCCAATCGTTGAATCTTCTCTGTAAAGTCTGTCTGTGTTTAAAAGCATAGCAAATGGGACAGGAATGCTGTTCAAATGAAGGGAATGTTTCTCCTTTTTTACGTTTAAATAGATATATTTTTTCACGGTTACTCAGGATTCATGTGAAGGATCGATCCTTGTTTTTTGCGAAAATTTAAGTCTGCAGTTTCAACTTGCACGTCGAACGTTCTTTTCAGCGAACGGAGCTTTGAAGATGCAGAACCGTGTTGTGAGATTAAAACAAGAACACAGGCAAGGGAGAATCGTGCCATCCATGGTTCCCTGGCTGTGATGCTGCCTTGAACGTAGAGCTCTTAACTCTCCTGTAGGTACTTAAGTCCAAAAGGACTAGAAATAGACAATGACGTAATTGACACCCGTTACCAAAGCGAACAGTTCAAAAACATAGAAAGACTGCGACTGAAGCCGTTTCAGTGTCAGGAAGCATAACTCAAAATGTGCCTGTCTGAACTTAAAAAAAAAAAAAATTCTGGTGTCACGCCCCTCCTCTTATCCAACCTCTCCTGCTGTAAATCAGGATTGCGTCAGTGATAGAATGACTGTGCTGCTGATGATTAAAGGGCGAGGCAGAGGTTAGACTTCCTAACCAATCAGAATTATTTTCATCCAAATTGGTGTGTAACTTCTTTTGGCTGGTATCACAGATAAAGTGTTGTGAATGTATCAAAGGATAATTGGAGATACTACATATTTTGTCAGCATGAGCGTAAACAACATCTGCTTTCCTTGTCACATTGTTGCCTTTTGCTTGCTCAGTGTTGCGATATTCTACTTAAATCTGATTTATGTTGTGAAAAGTGCTATGCAGATAAAATCTAATTGAATCAAATGGATCTCAGCATGATAAAGCTGATTATAGAGTTATTTTGTTATTTGTTTGTTTGTCTTTCTTTAAGATATATATATATATATATATTGTTTGTTTTTACTTTTCTTGTGGTCCAGAAAATGGGCTATGTACGCTGCACTGTATGTGCAGTCCCCAATTCATGCTGGCGACATAAAACACTGTATTACTGAACAGAGTCATTAGGACAAGTGGAAATGCTGACATTTTGACTGAAAAAATGACCTGACTTCTGCATCGTTTTGGATGCTTTTTTTATTAATGTTGACCACCTTCTTGCAGTTTTTTGTTTGCCTTTGTTGTTTGTAAGATTGTTTTTCTTTTTTTTCCATTTGTGGTGCCCCCCCCCCTTCCTCTTCAGGAACGCTGAGTTGCAAATCGTTGAATCTTCTCTGTAAAGTCTGTCTGTGTTTAAAAGCATAGCAAATGGGACAGGAATGCTGTTCAAATGAAGGGAATGTTTCTCCTTTTTTACGTTTAAATAGATATATTTTTTCACGGTTACTCAGGATTCATGTGAAGGATCGATCCTTGTTTTTTGCGAAAATTTAAGTCTGCAGTTTCAACTTGCACGTCGAACGTTCTTTTCAGAGGTGGGACAGAAAAAAAGTTTCTATTTTTTGTATGAATAACTTGAAAGTCGCTAACAAAAAGAGATGCTCCCCCAAAGTGCAGTGTCCTAGATATTAACTCCAGTTCTTATCAGCTGCTCCAGACTGGTATATCCATGCTTATTTTTTTCAAAGACCCCCTGATAAGAATTGGGACCCAGGGATGTTACTGAAAACTAAATGTTTGAGTTAGCATGCATGTCATAGACAAAACATTGCTTTGGGGCAACTTCACGTTTGGCATTATTTATGCTTGTGCTGAAATGATTGCCAAACGCAAAATCTGGCCAGATCATTTTCAAGTAATCCGGGGTTTCACCTTGAAAGCTGTACTTTTTTTTTTCCTTCGCATTTTCTTATTCTTCACCATAAGGCAGGTTTAATACTAATAGTTCTCTATTTTTTTTTGTCTGAAGCAAGAACTCTAGGCATTCCACTAGAATAATGAGGGGAGGACGGGGAGGTGGAGATTAACCCGGGTCTCTTTCTCTCTCGGTCTGCTTCACCTCAACAAAAACTCATTTTGTCTCTGTAGAGGAAAGTTCTCAAGTAGGCAATGTAAATCAAACTAGTATATTTAAGAGTAAAAAAAAAATGTAAATGTGCACATTTTACTACCAAACAAGTGTTTAACCTCTGCACAGAAAGAATACTTGCATATATAAATATATATATATAATATTATATATTTTTTAATTAATCAACAATGCATCTGTTTTCTACATACAGCTGACATATATTGTACATTGAGACCATGTAATTATCATCTTGTTTCAGGAGTTTTTTTTTTATCTAATGCTATTTACAGATGTGTTTGGTTGTTGTGTTTTTCAATTTGTTAGTTTTTTTTTTTTGGGTGCACTGTCTTTTGTTCCTGCTCATAACCACTCTTTACCGAAAGCCCCTTATTTCTAAAGCTGGCGGTGATGCCGGATGCCTCCCTGTCTCTGTCTCTCTTTGTGGGTTTGTTCATTAGTCACTTTTTGGTCTATGCTCAGGGTGTGTTCTGTGTTGGGGGCTTTTGCGCACCCAAAGCAGCTTGTGGTGCTTCTCTCTCTCTCTCTCTCTCTCTCTCTCTCTTTTCTGTCCTGACTGTGTGTTCATCATTTCTTGGATCTGGGACCCCAGTGTGGCTCAGTTCGTCCCCCATCCACTTCACTGAGCTCACCCTGGATGGGCTCAAACCCAAGCACTCTGAACAGCATTCAGGATGCCAAGCAGGGTGACTGCGGATCAGAGCGTCACAGCACCCCATCCCCTCGTGTTGACCACTTGCTTGACTGTGGTATCTCACTTTTGGGGGTTGGTGGCTCCACAGTAACCTCCGACGTTCCTGTCATCAGTACCTTTATGATGGCATTCACTTTCTATGTAGCATTTATAGCAATGTCTGATGTAACCATTCAGCCTTTTCAGGGTTGTGGGGGGAAATTGACTTTTTTGTTATTATTTATAACTGTCATAAAAGCACCATCCCTGAACAATAGTTTCACTCTCTCTCAATTGATTTGTCTGTCTGTGTAATTTTTTGTGTTCTGTGTTTTGCATGGGAGTGGATGTGTACTTGCCTGTTCTAAGTCAGGGGTTTTCAAACACTAGTGTCTGAAGAGGGAGTTTTTTTATGAGAAATTTATTTTAGGGTCATCAAAGTCAATGTTTGCACTTAATATATTAAAGAAATGTATTGACAGCACTATAGGTTTTAAACAATAAGAAAAAACCTGCATGTTTTTGTTCACCAAGGCTCCATAAATGACCAAAAATACAGAAACAAACAGTAACATTGTGAACTATTGTAAATTCACTTTATTAACTGTTTTTCAACAGCCATTACTCCAGTCTTCAGTGTCGCATGATCCAACAGAAATCATTCTAATATGCTGATTTGGCGCTCAAGACATTTCTTTTTATCACCGTGCAAAACAGTTGTGCTGCTTAATATTTTTGTTGAAACCATGAAGCTTTTTTTTTTGTCAGGATCCTTTGATGAATAGGGAGTTCAATAGAATAGAATTTATTTATGAACTTTATTTTTAAAAAAAACACTATAAATATCTTTACTGTCACTTTTGATCAATTTAATCCTTGCTGTATTAAAGGAACACTCCACTTTTTTTGAAAATAGGCTCATTTTCCAACTCCCCTAGAGTTAAACAGTTGAGTTTTACAGTTTTCGAATCCATTCAGCCGATCTCCGGGTCTGGCGGTAGCACTTTTAGCTGTAGCTTAGCATAGATCATTGAATCTGATTAGACCGTTAGCATCTCGCTCAAAAATGACCAAAGAGTTTCTATATTTTTCCTATTTAAAACTTGACTCTTCTGTAGTTACATCGTGTACTAAGTCCGACAGAAAATGATATTTCGCAGCGCCTGAAAATAGGCTAACTTCCGTCAACATAACCAACGTGACCACCTGCTTGCACAGGGAGCG
>NW_015641116.1:885279-897928 GCF_001515625.1 Sinocyclocheilus rhinocerous
TTTTCGAATCCATTCAGCCGATCTCCGGGTCTGGCGGTAGCACTTTTAGCTGTAGCTTAGCATAGATAATTGAATCTAGATCATCAGCGCCTGAAAATAGGCTAACTTCCGCCAACATAACCAACGTGACCACCTGCTTGCTGGGGACTATTTTCAGGCGCTGCATAATATCATTGCGCCTGCTGCACCCATGGTACGGCAGCAAAGTTCCTTGATTATTACGCCGGAATGAGAGTATAGTTCCTAGCCATATTGGCCTAGAAAATCGCAACTTTTTATTTTCCGTCGGTCTTAGTTACACGATGTAACTACAGAAGTGTCAAGTTTTAAATAGGAAAAATATCAAAACTCTTTGGTCATTTTTGAGCGAGATGCTAACGGTCTAATCAGATTCAATGATCTATGCTAAGCTGCAGCTAAAAGTGCTACCGCCAGACCCGGAGATCGGCTGAATGGATTCGAAAACGGTAAAACTCAACTGTTTAGGCTCATTTTCCAACTCCCCTAGAGTTATTTTCAAAAAAAGTGGACTGTTCTTTTAATTTCTTTAAAAATGTACTGACCCCAAACTTTTGAATTTGACTGTATATGTAATTTATATTTTCTTCCCCCACAAAACTACACTGAAAAAAAAAAAGTAAAATTTACTTAACAAATATGTGCAAAAACTTGCAAAAGAAAAATTAAGTAAAATTGAAGTATGGAATTAAGTAAAATCTACTTAAGTTAAGTAAAATTAGCAAAGGAAATAAGTCAATTTAATGTGGCTAGTTAAGAGTTTGATGAGTAATTTCTACTTAATTATTATAAGTTTTCTCTGCAATACTCAAGTACATTTCACTCAGTCATGTTTTGTAAACGTGCACTGAAAAAAACATGCTATCAAAGCATGTGGTTTACTTACAAACATGTAAATAAGCAAGTAGACAGCTTGTTATCCTTTTTGAGATATGTCTACTCAATATAGTTAATACCCAAATGAACACAGAGGCCTCAATGTTTGGTTCCCAATACACAATGGCGCTAACAATCAATGGATAGTGTTTGAGTATGAATGGGTCATTTTGAGTAGAAAATGAACTCCAGATGTCACAAAACACCAAGTTACTAAACATAAAAGCAACCATAAAACAGTGTAAATAGAACTCGAAAACTGAAAATTTTAACCTTATTAACTATTCATGCCCCAGTGCATGATGGGAACAACAAACTTTAAACTTCAATTTCTACAAACTTAAATTAGTAAAAGATCAAAGATACTTCATAAAAGACTTTAATAAAAGATACTCTGTCTACTTATCAGGAAAGCTTTTAATTTTTAAGTATACAGCATATTAAATACATATTAATTTATAAAAAAATGAGTATCTCTTGTCAATACATTCACAATACTTTTATTTCAACAATTTACTTTCAGTAAAATGACTAGAGAAACCAGTTATTTAATTTTGGAAACAATTTTTACAGAGGTTTTTTTTTTGTATAGATGAAAATTTCTGGAAGGGTGACATCCAGCAACCATTAACACCCACAGCAGCGTACGGTCTGAGGAAACGATCCAAACCAAGCGCCAGCTAGGGATCAAAGAGGAATAATAGAATCATAATACTTGTGCAAACCACGTTATCCAGGTACATATGTCGTTTTAATCACACCACCACACTGAATGCACATGCACTGAACATGACCGTTCACCTATTAAGAGAAGTAGAACGTCTTCACCCTTTGCTATTATCTCCATGTGACACAACATTTTTGACATCATCTAAATGTGTGCTACTGAGCATCATCGCGCTGCATGTTGCTGCTTATTTTTCTTCGTGCTCAGATGAAAGCCAAAGTGTTCTCCTGGGAGGAACTGCCTGTAAGATGACAGTCAGCAGATGATGAGTCCCCAAGTGTAGGTCGTATGAAAGGCCAGCCTTATCTCTTCAGATGACAGCATCTCTGTGACAGCTTACCCAAAGCAACAATGCCCCTACCTGTCACTCCGTTTTTAATGGAGTTTTGTTTTTTGACCTGTAAATGTTTTTTACAGTGACAACAGAAGGAAAATACGATATATGTACTAAAAAAGAAAGCAACATATTAGATTAGGTTCACAATTAACAAACACTTTGTCATTGAAATCCATTCATTTCTGATATGTGCCAGACCAAATCATAGAATTACATGAGTCAGTCAGTCACAGGAAATATTAATGTTTCTATCTATATGCTCCTTTTCCAGCTTGGTTTATATGGTGTATAATTGGCTTCGGAAAATTCCAGCACAGTTGAAAGCGAGGTCAGTATTAAACACAACTTGCATTAAAAAAAGGCTTATTTTGTCAGTTTTAAAAAAAAATCATAACATGCAAAAAACTTGTTAAAAAGAAAGTACAAATAATATTGTGCTATAAAATGTATATTGGAGTCCAGCTTTTCACGAAATATTGCAGCTCAAGTTTCTTGATAATCTCTTGCCACTGAGATAAAGTAGGGACTGGGCCGTTATTATTGCAGAACTGATACATGGCATTAAACCAACGGGAGTCATGAAGCATTTCCAAAACTTTCTGGGAAAGGCAGCAGTTTGCCTCTCACTTGCCTGACTCCAGAAATGGGCGAATACAAGGAATGCTGGAAAAGACAGACCTCCAAACCGTTATAGAGATAAACCCTGTCAATCATTGACACAATAGCTCTTCTCATATTGACAAGCACAACGTTCAGGTTTGCTACACAGTACACTTTTTGGTTCAAGTTATGAAAGATACATTTACATTTATCTTGATACCCTCATCTACGTTCTCGTTTGGTAACACATGCTCATTCTTTGCTCTCCAGAGCATGTGTTCTGTAACAGTACTCTTATCACTCTCAGGCTGGGTTCTGTGAAACTATGGAGGATACGTTCTGAGAATTTAACAAGTCAATATCAGAGGTCAGTATTCCCCGCTGAAAACCTGATGGAATTTAAGACGGGGAACTGCTCTGCTCTCGTTTGCGTTTCTTAGCAGGAGGTGAGTGCACGTGTTCCAGAGCTCAAGGGGCAATTTTTACTGCTGTCTCCTGATGGCACATATGGAATACGGCCGAGGCTGAAGGGTCATGCCTAGTTTTGGAGAGAGACTTGGAATAAAGCCTTCGGGGAACTGAAGATGGAACCTCTGGAGCAATGTGGTGAAGAACAAGAACATCTCCAGCCGAGCCAACTGCTCTCCCAGACAGTGGCGCTTACCTAAAGACAAACACGTAGAAATCACACATCTGAACAACGAAAAGCTTTTAGATGTACTGATTTACCAAATATTTGCTGTTTACCTATTGAGAAAGCAAGAAATGCTTCATGCCAGACAAATTTGCCATTATAGCCAAGGAACCGCTCTGGGCAGAAGATGGATGGGTTGCTCCAGTACTTCTCATCAAAGTGCACTGAGTACAAGTTAGTGATGACCATGGTGCCCTTGGGGATAGTGTAGCCACGCACCACCGCATCTTGAGACGTAGTGCGGAAGATGCCCAGTGGGACAACATTGCAAAAGCGCAGGACTTCATGCAGCACTGCCTCCACATATGGCATCCTCTGCTTGTCTTCAAGAGCAGGTGGTCTGCCATTCAGGATGCAATCGATCTCCATTTGGACCTTTTCTGCACGGGAAAAAACATAACGTGATTAGTGCAACGACATTAAAAATGTTGTAAATGAGAAAAAATAGCCATTGCTCTGTGGGCACCAACCTTGTATCCTGGGATACAGAGCCATGTAGAGCATAGCCCAGCGCAGACAATTTGTGGTAGTCTCTGTGTCTGCAATGATGAGTTCTCCAACTGAGAAAATGAGATTATCTTGAGAGAAAGATGTAGCTTTATCGGTGGCGCTCTGCTCCATTTTGTCCAAGTAGGCATCAATGTAATGTTGGGGCGACTGGGGTACCCTATCTTGTGAGAAGCGCTTGATGATTTGCAGAAGGAAGTCGTAGACCTCGTTGGCATTGCGGAAGAGCTTTTGGTGCTTCCCGAAGGGCTCGTACTCCATCCAGGGGAAGGCGTTGTATAGGAAGGCCCAGCCACTGGCTGCCAGCTCCACATTCTCACTGAAGATCTCAATCATGTGCTGAAAATCGCTGTCGTCGTAGGTGAAACGTTGCCCAAAGATAATGAGGTTGGTGATGTTGGACACGGCATTGGTCACAAGATGCTTAGGGTTAAAGGGCTTCCCCTGATGCTGGTCAATAGCATCGAGGAAAAACAGGCACTCCTCAGAAATCTTCTCAAACATCCGCTGACCACTGCCAAATTAGCGGAAGCAGTTCACAGCCAGTTTGTTGTGTTCAATCCAGCTTTGACCGTATTTGCAGTTCAGAAGGCCTAGACAGAGAATAAAAAATGCTGAGAGAGGTCGGTTTAAATATGGAAACAAAGAAAGTTGATCTAATGATAAACTTTTTTTGTATGTTTAACCAGAGATTATTAGTCAAACAGAACTAGTCTCATGGGTTAAACAGATTACAAGAATTGCGATACTGATAATGTGATAACATCATGTGTGACTGTCCGCTCTTCTCTAGTTATTGCCCCAACTCTGACATACATTACCATACCAGAGCCTTTTCTCTGAATCACCCAGGTGGTTAAAGGCATAGTTCACTAAAAATGAAAAATCAGGAGATCTAAAGGAGATCTTTTTCCCAGACAAAATTTCATAGTAGCCATGACTGTTCTAAGCTCAAAAAAAGAAAAAACTCACAGTACATATCCAATGTTTTGTGCTGCAAAGATCAAAATGAATTCACTGCTTATCTTCAACTGCTGCATTTTGTTATCATTATCAGTGAATAATGAGTTATTTCTTTCTGTTTCTCACACAAACATATCCTGTGGCTCTGGAAGACTCGGAATACAGTGCATGAGTTAAATGGACTATATAACTATTTATGGACATTTATAGTATTGTTTTCTTTTTTCCTTTTCTTTTCTTTTTTTTTTATTATCCCATTGAAACAATAACAGCATACAGGTTTAGAAGGATATGAGGGGGAATAAATAATGTCAGAACTTTCATATTTGGGTGCACTATTCCTTTACTCTAGTTCATTCTGCAATCATCTATTCTGGGAAATCATTCTAAAATAAAATATTCTATAAGGAACCACTTACCTCCCATTTTTGTCATCTTCTGAAATAAAGGGAGGGATGGACGGTCTGCGAAAACCTCACTTTGGTGATACAGGCACTCTTTAATGGCATCATAACCATTTAGTATAACAGTCGAGATTCCTCCCAGGTCTAGACTGAAAATCTGGATAATAAAATAGCAGTATTCATCATTAATCCACTCCCCTGCCAAACATTTCTACTAATGAACGGAGTATAATTAGAAGACTACTTCCACCCTCATGGTTACAGTGAGGAAATGAATTGGGCATGCTGACTCAGCATGTCTCTGCAAAACTGAGTGCTGCGGCGCTCTGCCAAAAATGCAACGGCATATGCAATACTCCTTTGTTCTTTTCGAACACCTCAGCTACACTTCTCGCGCAGAGAACTGCGATTCACTATCACGGACCAATCAGCTGTGAGCTCGATTTGACCTGAGCACTAAAATGAGTGAATAACTGTCGGACTGTATTAATGAAAATATAATAAATAATTATAGCCTATTAATATTATTAATAATTGACTTTATATTAAGTGTCTTTAACTACTGTATACTAACATTTAAATTATTCATTTAATAGTGCTTGCATCGTATGTTTACGATGAAAATACGAGAACATGATAAGTACATTATTATTATTATTATTCAATGCTCATATTGCTACAACTACATATGAAACAAAGTGTTATTTCGGTATAAATATTACGGTAAGAAGTTATTTAACCATCATATCAAACATATTTTGATTTGAACCCCCCTAACATTTTCCTGAGATGTTGATTTATGACACAGTTTAAAAATTAGTCAGATTTAAATGATAATTACAAGATATTATCATATTTCCATAAGTAAATATTTCCACTAAATTAAAATCAGACATTTTTGAAGACCAAGGAGAGGGAGTGGTCATGGTGAAACATTTAGTATCTCTGAAAAGCCCTGAATGTGCTCTGTACAGGGCATCCAGACTGTGGCATGTATAGTCTCAGAGAAAAATTCACAAAAATATAATGTCCTCATATGAGGATGAAGGGTCTCAGGGGGTTAAACAATAACGAATACAGTTGGTAGCATAGTAGCAATAAAGGGTTGGAGCAACTCTGCAGCGCGTCAGAAATTAAAAACTCATTTCAAGTCGCAACAAGGGACGATTCCATTGTGGACAGCTTCATTCATTACAAGACAGGGTGTGAGATGCTATAAGCTATTATACATATTATACATAGCCTACAAATTATCATGTGGTGGCTTAAATTAACTTTTTAAACAGCAAAACCAAAACAAAAGTAACGTTAAATGCAGAAAACTTGACAAGTCTACTGTATATTATGTGATTATGAAGTAAATAAAAGAAAGTGAGGACTGAGAGTGAAGTGTCATGCGTACCTGTCCGTGAATATCACTCTGCCTCTTCATGTAGACGTGAGGCTCTGTGGCCAGGGACAGAATATTCCCTATCATGGGTAAAGGTGTCGGTCCTGGGGGAAACCCTCGGGGTCTCCGCTGTTTTACGAGCTGGCGAATTACCAGCAAAATGAAGAGTGTAATGACCAAACTGCCCAAACATATGAGCGTTTGCTCCCAAGACACAGAGAACAGAGATATCAACCGTTTAATCGATACCATTTTAGATGCAAACACTTTGAGATAATCTGTGCTTTCTGAAAAGTTTCTAGCGCTCCGTTCTCTGTCAGACAGTGTAGCCTATTAGGAGATCATCTTGCACATGTTGCTCTATATCCCCCGCCTCTTAAAGGATAAAATGGGCTGGCGGAAAGAGCGCTTTGGATTAACTTGCATTGTGTTTGATTAAACGGTGGTCAGAACTATTGATCGCGAGAATTCAGACCTATTTCTCTTCATTAGGGCAGGCGGCCACAGCTACGTTTCAAAGCGGGCTCTTCTTTGTAACTTGCAACATGTATGTGGCCACGCCCACCCATACAAATCAAAAAAGGACTTTGCAGTGGAATTTGTTCCCAAAGAAATGACTCGTTCACTATTTCATTCAGTGCCCATCTCTGTGGTTACATCGTTGCTCCACTAGGTGGGGACAAGCGAGAGTGCATGTAGCCTAATGAGTGAATCATTTTCTGAACCGATTCATCAAACAACTCGACATAGAAACTTTACGTGGTTACAGATTTAGTTAAAAACTCCAGAAAAAGCATCATAAGTGGTTTCCCCACGAATTGCAACACAGTAGAACATACTTTTCTTTCATTTTTTCAAACTGTATTTTATTTTATTGCTGTAGCAATAAACACTGCCTACAGTAAATTAAGAAGTTACACAATGTCCTTTAGTTTTGTTAAGCATGTTATTTTTATGCATTCATAATTCCGCCGAAACGTTTCTTGCCGAACTGAACAAAACACATGCCCCTCTCGTTCAGTCGGTAAACAGATCTTCGTTCCCCAACAAAACAGTTATTCAGTTCAAAATGTCCCAGTATTTAATTCCATTCATGAACATCTCCAGTTCTGCTCCAAGTCTCGTTCAGACTTTAAAAGATCGACTCGTTCATTGAAGTAGGCGTATCCGTTCAGTATTCCAACCAATCAGATGCTCCTTCACAGCAGTACTCAAATGCTATTTGCTCTTGCTACAGTCAGTCTTTGCTAATACGTTGACACATCACACAAAACTATAAATTACACATTTAAGACATGGAATCAGTCACGTGCTTCAAAAGGCAGAGATTTTAAGTGAACGAAAAATATGAGTCAGTGTATGGAAGCGAATATGAATGATTTATTTAAAAACACTAATAATTTGTTCACGAACGAAACATCGTTCCTTTGAATTGAGTTACTTAAAGGTGGGGTAAGCGATTTTTCAAAAACGCTTTAGAAAACTGATTCGGGCCGAATAGCAAAACAAACTTGTAGCCAATCAGCAGTAAGGGGCGTGTCTACTCATGATGTGGAGGAGAGAGAGTTCAGTGCACAGGACGGACATTAGCCGAGCCGAGTGACAGAAAGATAGAGATGGCGGATAAAAAACAAAAGAGGAAAACGTCTGCGGAACAAAAGAAGGCTTAAGGCAAGAAGGCAAGAAGTAGGACCCATGTAAATATCGGATCAGCTTTCCAGCGCTGGAGAGAACTCAAGGAGCGGAAGGCCTGCGATCGGACGCCGAGGTTTTCCCTATTCATTTGTTGTGTCTCCCAAAATGCGTAATAAACATGCTTTTAGTCCCGGTGTCCTCATATGAGGACATGTATGAAATCAACATCTTGTTTCGTAACAGAAAGTCATATTTTGATTTGAAACCCCATAACATTTTCCTGAGATGTTGATATATGACAGACAGTTTAAAAATTTGTCCGATTTAAATGACAATTACAAAATATTACCATATTTCCATAAGAGTGTCACTAAATTAATATCAGACATTTTTGAAGACCAAGGAGAGGGAGTGGTCATGGTGAAACATTTAGTATCTCTGAAAAGCCCTGAATGTGCTCTGTACAGGGCATCCAGACTGTGGCATGTATAGTCTCAGAGAAATTCACAAAAATATAATGTCCTCATATGAGGATGAAGGGTCTCAGGGGGTTAAACAATAACGAATACAGTTGGTAGCATAGTAGCAATAAAGGGTTGGAGCAACTCTGCAGCGCGTCAGAAATTAAAAACTCATTTCAAGTCGCAACAAGGGACGATTCCATTGTGGACAGCTTCATTCATTACAAGACAGGGTGTGAGATGCTATAAGCTATTATACATATTATACATAGCCTACAAATTATCATGTGGTGGCTTAAATTAACTTTTTAAACAGCAAAACCAAAACAAAAGTAACGTTAAATGCAGAAAACTTGACAAGTCTACTGTATATTATGTGATTATGAAGTAAATAAAAGAAAGTGAGGACTGAGAGTGAAGTGTCATGAGTACCTGTCCGTGAATATCACTCTGCCTCTTCATGTAGACGTGAGGCTCTGTGGCCAGGGACAGAATATTCCCTATCATGGGTAAAGGTGTCGGTCCTGGGGGAAACCCTCGGGGTCTCCGCTGTTTTACGAGCTGGCGAATTACCAGCAAAATGAAGAGTGTAATGACCAAACTGCCCAAACATATGAGCGTTTGCTCCCAAGACACAGAGAACAGAGATATCAACCGTTTAATCGATACCATTTTAGATGCAAACACTGGGATAATCTGTGCTTTCTGAAAAGTTTCTAGCGCTCCGTTCTCTGTCAGACAGTGTAGCCTATTAGGAGATCATCTTGCACATGTTGCTCTATATCCCCCGCCTCTTAAAGGATAAAATGGGCTGGCGGAAAGAGCGCTTTGGATTAACTTGCATTGTGTTTGATTAAACGGTGGTCAGAACTATTGATCGCGAGAATTCAGACCTATTTCTCTTCATTAGGGCATGCGGCCACAGCTACGTTTCAAAGCGGGCTCTTCTTTGTAACTTGCAACATGTATGTGGCCACGCCCACCCATACAAATCAAAAAAGGACTTTGCAGTGGAATTTGTTCCCAAAGAAATGACTCGTTCACTATTTCATTCAGTGCCCATCTCTGTGGTTACATCGTTGCTCCACTAGGTGGGGACAAGCGAGAGTGCATGTAGCCTAATGAGTGAATCATTTTCTGAACCGATTCATCAAACAACTCGACATAGAAACTTTACGTGGTTACAGATTTAGTTAAAAACTCCAGAAAAAGCATCATAAGTGGTTTCCCCACGAATTGCAACACAGTAGAACATACTTTTCTTTCATTTTTTCAAACTGTATTTTATTTTATTGCTGTAGCAATAAACACTGCCTACAGTAAATTAAGAAGTTACACAATGTCCTTTAGTTTTGTTAAGCATGTTATTTTTATGCATTCATAATTCCGCCGAAACGTTTCTTGCCGAACTGAACAAAACACATGCCCCTCTCGTTCAGTCGGTAAACAGATCTTCGTTCCCCAACAAAACAGTTATTCAGTTCAAAATGTCCCAGTATTTAATTCCATTCATGAACATCTCCAGTTCTGCTCCAAGTCTCGTTCAGACTTTAAAAGATCGACTCGTTCATTGAAGTAGGCGTATCCGTTCAGTATTCCAACCAATCAGATGCTCCTTCACAGCAGTACTCAAATGCTATTTGCTCTTGCTACAGTCAGTCTTTGCTAATACGTTGACACATCACACAAAACTATAAATTACACATTTAAGACATGGAATCAGTCACGTGCTTCAAAAGGCAGAGATTTTAAGTGAACGAAAAATATGAGTCAGTGTATGGAAGCGAATATGAATGATTTATTTAAAAACACTAATAATTTGTTCACGAACGAAACATCGTTCCTTTGAATTGAGTTACTTAAAGGTGGGGTAAGCGATTTTTCAAAAACGCTTTAGAAAACTGATTCGGGCCGAATAGCAAAACAAACTTGTAGCCAATCAGCAGTAAGGGGCGTGTCTACTCATGATGTGGAGGGGGGGGGGGTCAGTGCACAGGACGGACATTAGCCGAGCCGAGTGACAGAAAGATAGAGATGGCGGATAAAAAACAAAAGAGGAAAACGTCTGCGGAACAAAAGAAGGCTTAAGGCAAGAAGGCCTGTGGAACAAACAAAGGCTTAAGGCAAGAAGTAGGACCCGTGTAAATATCGAATCAGCTTTCCAGCGCTGGAGAGAACTCAAGGAGTGGAAGACCTGCGATCGGACGCCGAGGTTGCTTTGTTTCTTCTCGATAGGTCAGTAACACCATGTCTGCGCCGCAACAGCTAAAGTCTGTCTAGTGCGCTGGACGCGACAAAGCGACCGTTGAAAATCATTTGAAATTTGTGTCAATACGTCATGAATAGAACGCAGCAGCAGTTTTCTGTCGGGGATTTGTCGTGTCGTGCCGCGCCGCATCCAGTGTAGACCATAGATATGTATATATATATCTATGGTGTAGACAGCATCACTGATTATAAGGAGTTCCATAGTATTTTGTCGTGCCGTGCCACTCGCGTCCGGTGTAGACACAGTGTTACATTGGTTTTGCTTTGTTTCACAGAACTAACCGTTGCCTGGGTTGCGTAAGTGTGTGGGGCGGAGCTATCAAAATAGGGGCGAGACCCTTTTGGGGTAGGGGCGTGTTTGTTTTGGTGATTTCAAATGTCAACATTGGCTACCAGAAATCGCTTACCCCACCTTTAAGCATTGGATAGCTGGCCAATCAGAGCACACCTCGCTTTTCAGAATGATGAGCTTTGTAAAAATCGACGTGTTTCAGAAAGGCGGGGCATAGAGGAGAAATAATAATGTACAGTATGTGGAAAATAATGTGGTTTTTTTTACCTTAAACCGCATAAACACATTTCATTACACCAAATACACAAAATAATGTTCTTTTTAGCAGCATCATATGACCCTTTTAAGTTCCAAAGACTTCGACATTCAACAGAGAGTTAAAGATTTATGATAATGGTAAATTTAAAATAAAGTTTAAAAAGGACTGCCAGAACATTCAGGCAGTTCATTTTCATGACAAGTGAGAGAAACAGACTTTAAGAGTAAACTGAGTAAAGCCAGTTTTGTGGTCTGACACATTTGCACTATAAGATTTGTGCTACAAACTTTGACCTCATGGCTTGAAACTTCCCTCTCCAGTTATGTCAGCGGTTTGTTTTGGGGGGGGCTATTTTAACCAAGCAGTGACCTGCACATTCTCAGCACATTTCTCAGCTTTATTTATAGCCTACTGTGATGTGGGTGTATTTAATTACTTTAACAAAAGCATTATGCTTCTGCTCCATGTATAATGTATGTAAGCATTTATAAGCATATAAAGGGTTTGATGATATTATCAAGTGCTAGGCACTGCAGAATCATTAATATTTAAAACTCAGTAGTTCATCATAAATATTGTAATGTATTACTCATATTTAATTAGGAAATTGTTTTTATATTAATCCAACCAACAATTAAAAAAGCAACAAACAAACAAATAAATAAATGTTATCAATGAACAGCACCTCAGAAAACAGCGAGTAGTGCCTTCAGAGTGGCATAAACCTTTTATCTTAATTGCATCCTATAAAAATTGCATGAGCTGCTATTTATAAACTGTGTATTGTGGGAAATGCTGCCTTGAGAACATAATAGGTTTGAAAAGGAAAAACAAAGCAAATGTCTTTACATAACAGAAATCAAACCAAACTCTGCATGTTTTTATACTTTTAAAGGATGTGTGAATGAAGTATAAGAGTGTTAACTATAGTAATCAATCACATATTCATTCGATCATAAATGTGACCCTGGACCACAAAACCAGTCATAAGTGTCAATTTTTTGAATAAATAAGCTTTCCATTGATGTATGGTTTGTTAGGATAGGACAATATTTGGCTGAGATACAACTATTTGAAAATCTGGAATCTTAGGGTACAAAAAAATCAAAATATTGAGAAAATCGCCTTTAAAGTTGTCCAAATAAAGTTCTTAGCAATGCATATTACTAATCAAAAATTAAGTTATGATATATTTACGGTAGGAAATGTACAAAATAT
>NW_015641116.1:897990-923598 GCF_001515625.1 Sinocyclocheilus rhinocerous
CTTTAAAGTTGTCCAAATGAAGTTTTTAGCAATGCATATTACTAATCAAAAATGAAGTTTTTATTTATTTACGGTAGGAAATTTACAAAATATCTTCATGGAACATGATCTTTACTTAATATCCTAATGATTTTTGGCATAAAAGAAAAATCAATAATTTTGACCCATACAATGTATTTTTGGCTATTGCTACAAATATACCCCAGCGACTTAAGACTGGTTTTGTGGTCCAGGGTCACAAATCATACTGGTTTTCTCAGTAGAAATGTGATTTTCCAGTTGTCTTGGGCCTTATTATCTATGAAGTTTTCTACTGAGCCATTCCATCAGTATGGATAGATAAATCCAGCAAGTCTCAGAGGATTCTGTTCAAAGACTGCAGTGTTTGTGATATATAATGAGGACATCTAGAACAGTCAATACATCCTCCCATAAGAAACACATCTTATGATGGATTTGCTATAACAGAGGGAAGTCAGTCAGCATAGATTAATCAATAAAGGAAAGTGAGACCTCAGAGGAGCAACGGCACATTATGAAAAGAAATCCTTTGCTGTGATTTTAGCAAAAGAAGAGGCCAAAAAGGAAATTAGTAATGGAGGACACTGTGATTCAGAAATAGCTTTTGCCTGTATAGTGCATTTTGCTGTAGTGTTGCACATGCAGTAAGCAGTTTTGAATGGGCCCCGCTCATACCCATCCAATCCCAGTCGGATGATGCCATTGGTTGTTAATGCAGTCTAAATAAAAGGATTGTGTGTGATCAGTAAAGCACACAGACGAGATTATGATGAACTCTAACTCACTAAAGTGGGTTGATTGATGAGCAACACTCAGTGATTAAATCTCATTTCCTTAATGTCTAAGGATGAACTGTGCTGGCTCCTCGCTGACCATTTAGTGCTACTCTTTGTCTCAGAGAGGGTTATGGATTGTGTTTAGTTTTTCTCTCAGAGTCATTACAAATCACACTTAATCCCTGTTCGCTTCCGTCTGCAGGTGTTTAAACAGGCGTGCAGTCCAAAAGTGCTTTGTCGGACGTCTCCTGCACCATGATAACAGCTGCTGTTAGCGATACCGTTCCTCAAATGAACTCAGGAAGTGTGTCATAGGCGAATGCCGCCCATGAATGAACG
Source organism: Sinocyclocheilus rhinocerous (assembly GCF_001515625.1). Classification (NCBI taxonomy): domain Eukaryota; kingdom Metazoa; phylum Chordata; class Actinopteri; order Cypriniformes; family Cyprinidae; genus Sinocyclocheilus; species Sinocyclocheilus rhinocerous. Next base: position 899,127 of record NW_015641116.1, read on the forward strand.
TAATCCAAAAGGACATCATCTGCCTCGAAGCAAAATGATTATCTGTCTTCTGAAATAACTTGCACAAGGCCGGGTGGAGTGAGTGATGTCAAAGCGTGACCAAATTTGAAAGGTTACAGTATCGACTCCAAAGTTTCACGCAGGAAAGGAAAACTTGCTGGCTTAATTTGTTTGCTTACTCGCTGATCTATGGACATGGTAAATCTCAGCAAAGTGTTCCTCTAGCGGAAATGACCCTTCATTAGGCAAAAGGAGTTCATCACGCGTGCAAGTGTAGTTTGCGCCCGTAGCAGGGGTCCCTGGTCCTGTCATGTTGCCCAGATTTACTGATTCCGTCACTGGCGAGGCTTTGGGTTCGATAGCACTAAAAGGCTCATCCAGACTAATGGGGTTCCTATGTGACGCAAACACTGTCTCTTAGTGGAAATGGTTTATTAGGCCTTAGCCAATAAAGAAGAGGAGTCAGATGATGCCTCAAGACAAAGAGCTGTGTAATTGGCAGGCTAAGATAGCAGGCTTGTTATGGTCTTAACCTCTTTGATTCTGACAAAGGGTCACATCATCATGGAAACCCAAATAAGGACAAGAGCACTGTTGCAATTGATCTCACACATTATTACAGGATACACAGTGAAAGGGTATTTGAGTTTGTTTTCCGCCATCAGCATTTGTCTTGCACGTAATTTGAAATGGATTTATGAAAATGTCACACATATGCCTTGTGCATTTTCCTCTCTGCTCTTTAAGTATGTAGCCATAACAGTTTGGTCCATATGCTTTACTCAAGGTTTTCTGAACAGTTATCAAAATAAAATAAAAAAAAAAGAAAATTAAGTATCATGCAAAATCTATATGTGTAATAGCGCCATATCACATACAGTATGTAAAGACACAATGCTAGACAGACAGACAGACACATAGATAAATAGGTAGATCACAACCAACAGTTTTGCATCAGGTTGGCACTAATTATCAAAACGGTAAAACAGATCATAGACTTTCTCTAAATAGTTCACTTACATTTTTTTTTTCCAAACGATATTGAATTTTGCTGATCACTGGTGAATTTTTGTGAATGGAGCAGTTTGTGATTGAAGAATGACGTCATTGGTGTGACACTCTTTATCATTTTCCAGAAGCCCGAAGACAATCTGATTGGTTGGATGAGGGAGCAGTGAGCTCTGGTTGGCTGTCGGAGAATCATTAAACACCCACACTGTCAACAGTGAGACCCACATGGAGGGTATATAGGCAGCTGTATTGTAGCTTAATTCAACAGACACAAAATTTCGTCAAGTTGAAATATCCCCTCTATTTTGGGACGACTCTTTTCTATATCTATAGCACGAAGCCGAACATCTCAAGGTAAGTAACAACTATTTATGGCTTGACACATAATAGATGTGCCATGCTTTTTATCATTCTAAATATACTGTACTATAGATGTGTGTAAATGAACTAAATAAAATGGTAGGAGTGCTTAATGGTATATACATTACTCTTTGGCTCTGTAGTTGCACAGAAAGCATGCTCGATGGATTTTTTTTCAAGGAGAATTGGATGGATCCTTAGACCTGGCTGTGGGTGCAGAGACAGCAGCTCATTACACTAATGCACAGGGTCCTGCTGGAAGGGAAATCACAAGACTAATATCTTTAATGCTGCAGTTATAGCATAGCGCCTGACAGTAGGAGACGTCTGCACCAACCACACAAGCTCTGGTTCTTCTGCAGCAAACAGGAGAAGACTTTTCAAATATTATTTTAGTTTTCAAGCTTGGTCAAATAGTGTGCCAATGACATTGAAAAGTGGGATTGGTTTGAGGGGAATAAAAACGGATAGATTAATACATAGGAAGAAAAGGAAATTTTCAGCAAAAAATACTGAAAATGCATTTTCAACTTTTTCACTAGTAAGGGCTTTACCAGATTTTGTCATCTGTTTTGGTCTGTTCTTAAACTATCTAATGATGAAATGTTTCACCACAGGGGACCATGGTTATGTTGAAGATCTCCGCTTTCCTTGTTGCCTACGCTCTGATTATTTGCCAGATGTACAGCTCTAATGCAGCTCCTGCCAGGTGAGGAGGATTTATAAGAAACATATTGCCATGTTGATAAATGCTTAAAGGGCAGTGTTTTTTCCTTTGATAATTCCTTAAATGAGCTAAAAATATTTATAAGTGAAATTGGTGCTTTGGTAAAGTTGTTCGGATGGAGGCAAGAGAGCATATGTTTTCATTAGAGGTTGCGGCATCATGGACTATCAGTCTTCTGATTACATCAGATGAATCCCAGCCAAACCCACTCTGCTTACGACAGTATTGATCGGGTGATAAATCTTAACTTGGCAACTGGACAGCTTTTAAGTGCCATACTCTTAGCAGATTGTTTTGATTATTTTTAGGATTTGATGTAGCAAGCAAAAAGTGCTTTTATCATGCAAAACATAAGAAAGAAGGATACCTCACACAAACCGTTTGCATAGTCCACTAAGATATGATAATCACAAAGACGTTGCATTGCAGGACTGCACTGGAATCATCACCAGATCGAACTACGCTTACCGACTACGAAGCGAGAAGATTGCTGCACGCAATCGTCAAAGAATTCATGCAGATGACTGCAGAGGACATGGAGCAACAAGCAGCTGAGGAAAACAGGTACAAATCCCATAGTACTTCTCGAATAGTTCCAAACGCAATCTGTTGAATAATTTAGTGAGTGTGCACTGATTTGTTTCTCTCATATTTAAGAAAGTAAGCCCGAAATTCCCTTCAACATGAGAGCAATACCTCCTTAATGTCAGGTGTACTTGTACTTGTTGTATATGGCAGGTATGTCATGAATTTCTGTACAGATATGGGGATTCATTTTTTTATGTTTTCTAAGCTGCAGAGTCCTCTGCCAATTTATTCTCTGCATGAAACTTTATTTATCCATCAGATTTATGAGAGATTGGTAGTTTATAAATGCCTGTTTGCTTTTAATGCATGAAAACGAGTATATCAAACGGCATGGACGGAAGCATGATCTGAAAACATGTGAGAAAATGCCTGCATGATATGCTCAAGTAAAGACATGAAAAGTGCAGCAGAAATGAATTATTGAAGCATGATTTGTTTTACGAGACCATAATGACAGCCGTGAGAGGAAGCATGTCAACATGCATCCTTTCATCATGTCTATCCTGTATGTGAATGCTCTTGCATGTCTACATGTCTATGAGTTTCTCTGCATGTGGTCTGTTTCCTCACAGCCTGGGTAGAGCCGTGTCTAAGCGCTGCTCCAGCCTCAGCACTTGCGTGCTGGGGAAACTGTCCCAGGAGTTGCACAAACTACAGACATATCCACGCACCAATGTAGGAGCGGGCACACCGGGCAAGAAGCGCAGCCTGGAAGCGAATGATGTGTTAGCTGGATATGGAGAGGCGCTCAATCGTGTCTAATCGGCAGCGGCTGTAAACCCATGCTTGGCCCTGATATGCGAGTGCATGTGGAAGTTTGCTTGCCTGATTGACTTGAAAGAACATTTTTTTCTACTTTCTTTGGCAGAGTAGCAAATAACAGACAGACTCTGTTCCACTAATTTCATATAGTCACTGGATCTATTTGGGTTATATAACTGATTCATGAAATTGAGGAGCTCTCATTGGTAGATAGGGCATAACGATGAGCTTTTTTTAACCCACAGCAAAATTCCTGTCTTGTGTGATTTGACTTTGTTCTTGATCTAATAAAGATATTTTTAGAAGGAGATCTTTCTTGCTTATTGTTGTTTAAAGCTCAGAAATGAACATCCATTTTTAATTTAATAAAAAATAACGCAATCAGGCATAAGTACCCATTTTAGGTAAGATACATTACTGCAGCCATTTTTCTTTTTGTCAAATATATTTAATACATTCATTTTCTACATTTCAAATTCTTAATTTTAATATGTTGCATTCATTGCTTCAATGAATATTTCAATTCCCAATATTTTTCCCCCTCTAGTGTTACGAAACAGAAGAGAGCTTGTAACACGGCCACATGTGTGACCCATCGCCTGGCAGACTTCCTGAGCCGCTCGGGGGGAATTGGAAGCAGCAAATTTGTCCCCACTGATGTGGGCTCCCAGGCGTTCGGCCGACGAAGGAGGCTCAGTCAGGAGTAGTCAACAGAAAGGGTCTTACTGAAATGGTATGTGAATAGTGTTCCGAAGCCTCTCATCTCTTTTTAAGAGTCAGAGTCATCTCATTCATTTTATGTGAACCGCAATCCAGCTAATCTGGTCATGACAATTGTCAGAATTATTGTGTTTTATGTTAGAATGATGATATCACAGTATATGATTATATTTATGTTCACGTGACAAAAATGATTATGTGATAATTATACTGAGGCAGCAGCACCAAGAACAGATACGGTGAGGTTCTAAGGTGTCCACACTGAACAAAAAAAAATAAAGATAAAAAATTTAAACCTGTATATATATATATATATATATATATATATTTTTTTTTCATTCCTGGATTCTTAATATGTTGCTGGTGCCATATACAATGACGATAACATCCTAAATAACATATTTCGACAGGTCACCAGTCTACACGTCCACAGTTCTTCTTTGATTGCTGTCAATAAAAGAGAAAGCATCATGTCCACATTATGACCCCTGGGAATGGAAACTCCTCACTTTCATCTGAATGGACTCCGGTTGATAGCACTGATCGTTTCCATTCAGCCAGACATTATAACTGCTCATTTTTTTGGCTCTTCCATGAAGCAACATAAGTAAAAAAAGAAAAAGAAAAGAAAAAACGGTGATCAATAACCATCATTTTTCTACTCATTTGGATCAGAGGAAGAGCATTGCTTCATTCTTTCCTCTCAGCAGAGAGCACACTCAGTATGTACAGTCTGGTTTGGCCCATGTTTCTTTAATGTGTCTCAGCACATTACGGTATTTTGGGGATCATATTAAAGCAGTGCCTCATAAAAAGGCTTCCCTGAATATGGATGTGTCTTGTGCCTTGATGTAACACACTTTACATGCCGCTGTTGTACAGTATGTTTGAATTAAAGGAGGGAGGTTCTACCACTGAATTACAAATTGTAACAATTGTGAATTTGAGCAAGATTAAAATGTATTTTAGATACATAAGGTTTGGGGTACTTGATTTATTGACTGATTGGTTGTTTTAGTAACACGGCCACATGTGTGACCCATCGCCTGGCAGACTTCCTGAGCCGCTCGGGGGGAATTGGAAGCAGCAAATTTGTCCCCACTGACGTGGGCTCCCAGGCGTTCGGCAGACGAAGGAGGCTCAGTCAGGAGTAGTCAACAGAAAGGGTCTTACTGAAATGGTATGTGAATAGTGTTCCGAAGCCTCTCATCTCTTTTTAAGAGTCAGAGTCATCTCATTCATTTTATGTGAACCGCAATCCAGCTAATCTGGTCATGACAATTGTCAGAATTATTGTGTTTTATGTTAGAATGATGATATCACAGTATATGATTATATTTATGTTCACGTGACAAAAATGATTATGTGATAATTATACTGAGGCAGCAGCACCAAGAACAGATACGGTGAGGTTCTAAGGTGTCCACACTGAAGAAAAAAAAATAAAGATAAAAAATTTAAACCTGTAAATAAACAGAAGGTAGTAGATTTTTGAAAAGTTTAAAACAAACCATTTATGATTTATTACTACATATTTATGATTTTGCACTTTCTACTCTTTAATATAACTAATATATATATATATATATATATATATATAGGGGTACTTGATTTATTGACTGATTGGTTGTTTTAGTAATTGGTCTGCCATACACATGCCCCCTCATGTCATGCTCGATCTTGCATTTCTGATACAATAATCAGAATTCAATGATGATCACAAGGTTCAACATTATTCTACATTTGTGATTGTCCAGTTGTTCTGTAATACAGGTCATAATGTCCCATGGAGCACTGAAATAGTAGAAGTGTCAAATTAAGAAGTACAGTTTTTAAACCAACGCATAATCAATGTATAATTCATTCATGAAAACACAATAAAAAGAAAACAAACAGAAGAAAACTTTATAAAAAAAAATATATATAAATTATATATATGAATCTTATTTCTATATCTGAATAGTAGTAGTACTGTTCTAGGAAAAATGGAGTCTTCACATCATTGCATTGTGTTTTATAGCCCCAAAGACACGCTTTATTTCTTCTTATTTGGTCCTCTGTGCATATTACAGTGACAGCAGTCATTCTGCATAAACCCTTTTGGGAGCCGTTTGTCATGATTGTGTTTTTCAATGGCTAATTGTCATGCTGGTCTCCCAACAGTGCCCCCTCCCCCATGGGAACTTGTTTACAGTCAAATCAATTTCCAAAAGTGCAAGTAAAATTGCCTTTTTTGGTGTCATTTACAGAGAGCAGAGAGACCAGTTATTCCTTATTAAGGTGAACTGATCTTTATATTCACTGATGCCATTGAGGTCTTATTAAACAAAGTCTTATGAAATCTTTCTGATCTCGTATGCAGGAGTGATACATACACCATACAGCATAATACCCACACTGTACAACTATTTGAGCAAATTAAACATTTAATATATTTCATCATTTACCCAATAACATGTTATACGCTTCTAAATGAGAATAAAAGACCACAATGTGAATGATTCATTTTCATTCATATAATCTCATAAATGAGCTCGTTCTAATCACTAAAACCACTCATCCAAGTTTCCCATCACAACCTTCTCAACAATCCTGACGGCAAGTGCTTTCTTGTATCCTCACACAGTTCAAATGGATCCCATCCAGTTAGATGCTTTGTTAATTAACCTCTGTGCCCTCATTGTAGTAGTGAGTCATTTCATATTGCAGTGGCTCTGCTGCCCGGCCCATTCCTCTCTGCTAATAAGGAGAGATTGTAATTTCTCGTGCCTCTGAGAGGCAGGGTTTCTCTGAGAGCCAGCCAGTCAATTAATCTTTATCTGCAAACTTTTACATTACATTACTCCTATCACTGCACAAATTTCATTGTAATTACTTCCGACATATTTCACAAAGCAAACAAAGAAGGAAATGCAACAATTGCATAACATAAGAATTGGTAACTAAATGCTCCTGGCATTCAATTAGATGTATTCCTTTTATTGCTTTAAGTAACAGTCTTTTATCAGCAATGAAAACAGATGGACAGTTATTTTTGATGTTTAAGAATCAATCATAAAAAAAACCTCTGCAGGTATTTGCTAATTGAGTACGGAAGTGCGATGATTTTGCTACAGTAAGACGTCATTAAGTAAATTGATTACAAGCCTCCCGCGCTGTACATCCAACTTAAAAGAAATGGACTGATCTAAATGAAATACATCAACATGATGTCAGACTCTGTTCCATGTTTCGTGTGTGTCCTGCTCCCCATGTGCCTTCCCATGCCCTTATTTGGTTTGTTTCCTGTTCCTCCCCTGCTTAAGTTGATTTCTTCCCAGGTGTGTCCCTTGATGTGTCATGGCTCCCAGGTGTGTCTCGTCATCCCCTCCTCCTCATCTCTCCTCTTCTCCACTAAGTAAGTAAAAGAGACCATGAATTTATAATTCCCACCCAGTCACAAAAAAATATTAAAACTATACCATGACTTTATATCTCTTTTTTTCTTTTAAGATTGTGAAGGTCTCACACACTGTCAATTTTTGCTTTTATCCTTCATAAACATAATTGATTTTACGTAAACACATGGACACACTGTAACTCTAAACTCAATTGTGTATTTCAGATGCATCACATCCTACAACCTCATCATCTGCAGAGAAAAATCGCCACTTAATCACACCAAAATAATGGACTTAAAGGCATCATTGGATTGTGATTGTTTCACTGAAAGTTGGTCTTCATCACATCTATTTTTTTGTTCTTATTTTGTGTTTTAGTTTATGTATTTATTCATGTTCACTGTCAATTGTCATTCATTAATGTATTCAGCTAATAACTGTTGTTAAGAGCACTGACAGTTTTGCATGTCAATAAAAACATACTTAATTCACACAACATGCTGCTGTTGAGGTTATTGTTGTTTTAATGTAAAACCCTAACCAAGGCTACACTCTAAGATGCCTCATTACTGATTTTCTGTAGCTCAGCCATCCAACTACACAGACTGTCAACACTCTCAACAGTTAAATCATTTCTTTCTTAAAATGTCTATAAATTATAACTTTCAAATGCTAATTGGTTTCCTTTGTCTTTTCTATTTTTAGTTTAAGAGAACATGTAAGTGTGACCAGCTCTATTCAGTTAAGGATACTCTCCTCTTCTTCACTAAGTAAGTAACAAAGATATTCAATTTTTGGTCCATTTTGTTAGATATTTTGGGAACACTTTACTTGAAGGGGTGTGCATAAGACTGACATGACACCTACATAATCATGACATGACACATGTCATGAATATGAAGGTTTTTTATGCATGTTTATGACAACTGTCATTAAGTGTCATTCGCTCAGTTATGTAATTTTTAATGCAAAGATGACATTGTCTGAGATGTCTGTTATGGGCTATGGTTAGGGGTAGGGTTAGGTTAGGGTTAGGTCAAATAATGTCATATTTACATTAAAAATGACATAACTGAGCGAATGACACTTAATGACAGTTGTCATAAACATGCATAAAACCTCCGCAGAGAGAAACTGCCATTCAATCTCACCAAAATACACATAATGATTAACTTAAAGGCATCAAAGAGGATTGTGAAGATATTTCACTGGAGCTTGGTCTTCAATACACTATTTTATGTTATATTTTGTTGTTGGTTTTATGTAAAACCCTAATAGACACTTCAAGATATTATAAGACCAGGCAGATAGAGGGGTAAAAAACAATATTAATAAATAATATATACAAATAATACTGATATTAACATACTAATATTAATGAAAAACTATAATTAAAAAGATTATTTATAACACCATTAAGGTCCTATATAGCATTTTCAAAGCATGGTTCTATATGGAACCCTATAAAAAAGGTTCTGCTATTGTTACAAGCCGAAGAACCCTTTTCTGGTACTGTTTAGAACCATTTTTCTTAAGAGTGTACAGTTTAATTTAACATCATTTTATATAATTCCTATACTTCCATTCATATTAGCTCGCAATTTGAATAAGTTTTTACTTTTAACTATTGTCAAAGGTTGGGAATAGAAATGACTATGCTTTACACAAATGACCACAAAATGAAGGCAGCTGAATTTATTAATAAGACATAAAAAATATACGGTTACATGAGCCAATGTAACCGAATTGTTTCGTTGCTTTCACTTTGGCAGTTATGCACGGCTGAAATCTTGAGCCATGAAATCGGTGAACTGACGCCCACTTTATTCCTTGTTGAAAAGAGTTTGCATTCGATTATCAATAATCCGTGAAATTGAGGTTACATTGAGATGAATGAGCAAAGCGTAAGCCGCGATCATAATTTGCTTGTGAGCGCGGCAAGCACCTAATCAAAACCTGAATTTCTTATCAAAATTCCAATATTAATGACGCATTCTTGCTGTAAAACTACTCGGGCAAGAGAGATAAATCCTCACCTGGAAAAACTGTGATCATTTTCAAAGACATCAGCTGAAACTGAGAAAGTGCTCAGGGGGAAGAAGTAATTGTTTAACCTTTGTGTGTGTAAAGCCATCTCTAAATCATAATGTTTAGAATGTTGGACACTTAAGTAACTGAGAATATTATACTTTTTTATTTATTAAAAATTCATAGTACAGGATGGAAACGCCTTCATTTGGCAACAGTCTCAAACATTTCTTGTTATTGCACAAAGGTCAAAAGGAATTTTGTACCATTCTTTACTAAAATCTTAGTTGCAACTTCTGTTGAGTTTTAATGGGCTCTACTTTAGTTTCATCCACAGAACATTTGCCAGTTATGTTTTGGAATGTTGTGTTGTGGAGGGGAGCTCTAACCAACCCCTTCAATCTCATCTCATTGATTGGCCTCCAAGTTAGACGACTGCTTAGTCAAAAATCAAGGGATTCACATACTTTTTTCACCCAACACTGTGAATGTTTACATGGTGTGTCCAATAAAGACATGAAAATGTATTATTGATTAACATTGATTTCCAACTGTGCACACTCTTTTTGCTGCTTGCAAAAATTCTGCTTATGCAGAAATCCCTCCAGGTAAATCCAAAAGGCTCACATACTTTTCCCAACAGCTAATAATACAAAAAAGGGACAAATCCATAGTGTCTTCACATTTTCGTACAAAAACTGCCGTCACTCTGTGGACAACAGTGCACTTTATCTGATATGAGCCTGAAGACTCACAAGCCATTAGCTCACCAGTGTTTCCACTATATATTTGCTAAGCGTCTTCCCGGGTCGTCATTTACGCCATCCATCCATCCCAAGATCAATAGTGTGCACTTGCATTAGAGACACATGTAGGACCAAGTGGACTGACCATATGGAAGGAGGCATAAAGAGCAGCCTGCATTGTCAGATCAATAATGAATATCTTTTAAAGCATTACGCTTCTCTGAGCATGATTCGCACTACATTTAAGAGGATGGCAAATGTCAATGACTTTCAAAAGTTTCCAAAAAAACCCCCCAAAAAAACATACATTTTGACCCAATAAATGACAGATGGTTTCGTACCCATCTCTTCCTGAATGTGTTCCATCAGGTTGTCATGGTAGGGTACAATGAACAAAAAAACCTCACCACAACGGCTATCAGTTTGGTAAAGGAGGAAAATGGCCAATGAATTTTGAATATATATGTGCTCCCACACTAACTCACCAAATTACAATGCAGATTCAATTTTGAATGTAACGGTACTGGCATAAATTTGGCTTGACGTTGGACGTTCGATATTCGCAAATTTAGGGACCGTCTCTGAGCAGTACCGAATGGGCTCAAACGCAAATTTAAAGCTCAATAGCATTTGAGAAGAATGACTAACAGTCATAAAAACAACTGTAAACTGTTCATCTAGGTGTCAACTATAATGCACACCTTTTACATTTTTGATATTTATGAAAATAAACTGTAAATCATATGTAAAAATGGCTATTTTTCACTACTGAATGGGTTCAAATGCAAAATATGCCATAATTAAAAGCTCAATAGCATCTGAGGAGAATGACTTGCAGTCATAAAAACCAACTGTAAAGTGTTCATCTAGGTGTCAACTATAATGCACACCTTTTACATTTTTGATATTTATGAAAATAAACTGTAAATCATATGTAAAAAATGCTACTTTTTCACAACCGAATGGGCTCAAATGCAAATTTAAGGCTCAATAGTATTTGAGGAGAATGACTTACAGTCATAAAAACAACTGTAAACTGTTCATCTAGGTGTCAACTATAATGCACACCTTTTACATTTTTGATATTTATGAAAATAAACTGTAAATCATATGTAAAAATTGCTATTGTTTCAGTTGAATTCAAACTATTAAGAGCTGCAACAGAGTCCGGACAGATAGTAACTCTTTGAGGTCTTACTTCTTCTACCCATTGCAATCCTAAAATTATGGCTACTACTTCAGCTGTAAATACGGATAATTTGTCATTAATTCTTTTGCATATATTTACATCAAACTCTGGTATGTACACTCCTACTCCTACATGATAATTCCTGTAAAAGTTAAGGTATTGGTGGTGGTCTAGGGGTTGGGGGTGGTCCTGGGAAAATATGAAAATATTATTGAAAAGATAATAATTTAACAATAAAAGTTATCAAGTATCAGTTTCAAATGCAAAATATGCCATAATTTAAAGCTCAATAGCATTTGAGCAGAATGACTTACAGTCATAAAAACCAACTGTAAAGTGTTCATCTAGGTGTCAACTATAATGCACACCTTTTACATTTTTGATATTTATGAAAATAAACTGTAAATCATATGTAAAAATTGCTATTGTTTCAGTTGAATTCAAACTATTAAGAGCTGCAACAGAGTCCGAACAGATAATAACTCTTTGAGGTCTTACTTCTTCTACCCATTGCAATCCTAAAATTATGGCTACTACTTCAGCTGTAAATACGGATAATTTGTCATTAATTCTTTTGCATATATTTACATCAAACTCTGGTATGTACACTCCTACTCCTACATGATAATTCCTGTAAAAGTTAAGGTATTGGTGGTGGTCTAGGGGTTGGGGGTGGTCCTGGGAAAATATGAAAATATTATTGAAAAGATAATAATTGAACAATAAAAATTATGAAGTATCACAGTTGTCATTGTTGTTGTTTTTTCATTGTTGTTTAATGGACCTTCTGAAATTCATTAATTTTACAATTTCTACATATATGAATGAATGAGGCACAATGTAGTTTTACAGTAACAAAAAAAGTGAACCAAATCAAGTACGGTAAATTTTAGTAGAACAGTAAATATTCTAATGTTTTACAATGCATTACTGAAGTAAAGACCAAAAAACTAATACAATAATAAAATATTTACAGTTAAAGAATATTAAACTGTTATTAATTAATTTTACATGAAGTTAAATGACACTGTAAAATAAAACACAGTATTTTTATTAAAAATATATAATTATAATAAGTTATATATAAGTTATAAGCCAGGTAGTTACTGTAATTTCTCCAAGAATTTGTTTACAGTGTAGATATTATTTGACAGTTTATTTTAATAAATATCAAAAATGTAAAAGGTGTGCATTATACTTGAAACCTAGATGAACAGTTTACAGTTGTTTTTATGACTGTAAGTCATTCTGCTCAAATGCTATTGAGCTTTAAATTATGGCATATTTTGCATTCGAGCCCATTTGGTAGTGAAAAATAGCATTTTACATATGATTTAGTGTTTATTTTAATAAATATAAAAAATGTAAAAGGTGTGCATTATACTTGAAACCTAGATGAACAGTTTACAGTTGTTTTTATGACTGTAAGTCATTCTGCTCAAATGCTATTGAGCCTTAAATTTGCGTTTGAGCCCACTCGGTTGTGAAAAAGTAGCATTTTTCCCATATGATTTACAGTTTATTTTAATAAATATCAAAAATGTAAAAGGTGTGCATTATACTTGAAACCTAGATGAACAGTTTACAGTTGTTTTTATGACTGTAAGTCATTCTGCTCAAATGCTATTGAGCCTTAAATTTGCGTTTGAGCCCACTCGGTTGTGAAAAAGTAGCATTTTTCCCATATGATTTACAGTTTATTTTAATAAATATCAAAAATGTAAAAGGTGTGCATTATAGCTGACACCTAGATTAACACTTTACAGTTTGTTTTTATGACAGTAAGTCATTCTGCTCAAATACTATTGAGCTTTAAATTATGGCATATTTTGCATTTGAGCCCATTCGGTAGTGAAAAGTAGTCATTCTCCTCAAATGCTATTAAGGTTAGAAAGTGTATACCAATATCGCATGTAACTTTAGAGACGGTCCCTAAATTTGCGAATATCGAACGTCCAACGTCAAGCCAACTTTATGCCAGTTGTACCGCTACTGTACGGGAGCCGAGAAGTGAAAAGCAAATCACAATTCTGAAAACAAAATAACAAATTACAAACGCAAATGCAAGTCTAAAAAACAAAATAACAATTCAGAAAACACAACAACAATTCAGAAAACATTATAACAAGTCATAAAACACAATGACAAATTCGAAAACAAAATAACAAGTCAGAAAACACAAAGACAAATCCGAAAACAAATTAACAAATCAGAAAACACAACGACAAATCAGACAAACCAGAAGAGGTAGGTATAGTTTGAGACAGCACCATTGGTTTGGGATTACTCACCGCTGACTGGACGAGACATCTGTCAATCAACGTATACAGGGAAGAACCAGCCGAAGAACAGCAGAGTCGTGGTAGAAAGTTCGGAGATGGTATTAAAGTAGCTCAGTTTAAATGTATTGTATGAATTGCCCTTACTCTGGAATAAAAAATACCGGGTGTCTATTTACATTTAGTTAAAAGTGGCTGTTAAACGCCAGCTCCAGTGGCGCAGATGGATAAGCGCTTGTCATTGACTTTTTGACGCGATCGACCCGGGTTCGATCCCGTCTTTTGCCGAACTTTTTTCCCCTCCCTTTTCAAATCTCGTATTAGCAATGGATTCTATTTACACTAAGTGAAAATAGCATTATTTTTAGCAATATGATATTTACACTAAAGTGCAAATACCTATTTACACTATGTTAAAATAGCAGGATTTCTACTATCAAGTATACTACTTGTTGCAAATAGTGGCAATTATCTGCACTTCAGTATTGTAGTACATTATAAAACAGTATGCAATAATAACGTATTGAGTGTAAATTATAATTTTAATTTTAATTATTAAATGGATGCCACCTTATTGGTACAATAAAGCCCTCCCTACACCTACCCTAACCCTACCCGATACTTTATTTTCAACTTTCTGATTATTTCCTTTATTTTTATTGAAAATAAATGCCTTTACGATGTGATACGAGATTTGAAAAAGGAGGAAAAAAAAGTTCGGCAAAAGACGGGACCGAACCCGGGTCGATCGCATCAAAAAGCCAACGACAAGCATTTATTCAACTGCACCACTGGAGCTGATGTTTAACAGCCAGTTTTAACTAAATCTAAATATAAACTCCGTATTTTTTATTCCATAGCAAGGGCAATTCATACAATACATTTAAACTGAGCTACTTTAATACCATCTCCGAACTTTCTACCACGACTCTGCTGTTCTTCGGCTGGTTCTTCCCTGTATACGTTGATTGACAGATGTCTCGTCCAGTCAGCGGTGAGTAATCCCAAACCAATGGCGCTGTCTCAAACTATACCTAACTTTTCCGGTTTGTCTGATTTGTCGTTGTGTTTTCTGACTTGTTATTTTGTTTTCGAATTTGTCATTGTGTTTTCTGACTTGTTATAATGTTTTCTGAATTGTTGTTGTGCTTTCTGAATTGTTATTTTGTTTTTTAGACTTGCATTTGCGTTTGTAATTTGTTATTTTGTTTTCAGAATTGTGATTTGCTTTGCACTTCTCGGCCACCGTAGTACTGACATACCGACATACTGACATAACTATAAGCATAATACAGTCCTAACAAAACATGAAAGATTAAATGTCCAACGTAATTAAATAAACATAACATATGTTAAACCATTTAGTAAAAAAAGTAACTTAAATGTTACTTAAAAATATTTTAGATATGTCAAAATTTTACTTTAAGGATTTAGGCCTAAGTCTGCATATGGTGAATATTTTTTACACATCACGAATGCAATATATCTTCTAGCGCCCAGAAAACTCACTAAACAAAACAACTCATACTTACAAAATCTGAAAGAAAATCAATAGACAGATAGCACACTTAATGATGATTTAAGTTGGTTTCCTTTTTAAACCGGCCATTTACTGCAGGCTAACGAAACACAACTAAAACTGCTAATTAGAAAAAAGTTATCTACACTATAATGATGATGTCCCGAACTGGTATATTTTACATAAACGATTTCTGTTTTGTTTGGCATTTTCTAGAAAGAGTAGCTACAGACCCCAAAAAAAAACAACAACAAAACAAAACAAAAAATCGCGAAACAACCCATTCTGCGGATTATTTAATTTCCCCACTGTTTTCACAACATTTCTTTTTGTGCAAGTTTTGTGCAACACCACCACCGTGCGGCTGAATCAGAATCTACCGATTATTGTTTAATCGCAGTAGAGAGCGCACCGTCTAATAATGATTATCGCAGCAGCAGTACGGGAACAGAAGAACTTCACAGAAGCAGATTGTTTCTACTCCAAACGGTATAGGCCTACTCATATTCAAACAGAGAGAGCAAACTTTGAGGAAATAATTTTATTAGCCTATAACTATTGCATGAACAAGTGAACAATTACCCACATAAATTTAGACAAGATTCAACCAGTGAATATAGATTTTATAGAGTCGCCCCTGATGTTTCATATGCTGTCATTTTATTCCCCCGTACGGAAATGGTTCACATGGTTAATTATTTTATGTTTTATTTAATTTTGCCTAAAGAATCCTATTTTCTTCTTAATAAAAATAAATAAATAAATAAATTACATGGTTAATTATATTAGGTTTTATTTAATTTGCCTGAAGAATCCTATTTTCTTCTTTAAAAAAAAAACTCTATATTGTCTTTCTATGTGAAATAAGAACAATACCAACCGTTGTTCATACCTAACATCTACCATCTTACCGGTGATGCAAAATATTTCCTCTAGATGGTAGTAAAGATCCATTTTTATGCTAGAAAATAGACTCTTATTAATACCAAAGACTAAAGGGACTTTGGTAATACTGGATTTGTTCTCCACTCTGCCTGGAAGGTTTTCCTTCAGCGTTTGTTCTCTCAAATAAAGCTACTTTTTTTTTTTTATTAGTTCACATTACAGTTACTGAATATTGGTTATAGTACGTATAATTCCTTACAAGACAGATGTGTCCAACTGTTCTACTAATCTGATTATGCCATTAACCAGAACAGTTTTTTTGGGTTAATAAATTGCATTGTTTTATCTTGTATATATATATATATGTTAGGATATAATTATGTAGAAAAAAGATCTAATTTGACATTACAATTTCTGAGCTCAGGGTCTTACAACTATATAATGTGCATTAGAAAAATAATTTTATAATGGTATTTCTACAAATATCGACTTTCTTTTATCATTTGTTATTTTAAGATAATATTCTACTGACAAATTACTTTTCATTCAAGGGTTCACTTCTTTAAAATGAGATTTTTTGTACAATTCTGTAAATGTATTTTTTCCCCCATATATCTTGAGGTAATACGGGGTCAGCTTTATCAAGAAAATAATATCTACATTGTATTAACAGTAAATATTCCTTATTACATATAAAGTGCTACATATCAGCTCATGGCTGATATAAGCACATTCAATATCTTTAAATCGCTTTGTGACTGAAATAACGGAATAATAGTAAGGACCTGCAGCACCACCTAAAGAAGGTCTCCTTATGTTCCTAAAGAGGCAAGTTTCTAATAGTCCTGTCTCTGTATCATTAGATCCATGCATCATTGATGTCTGCGTTGATAATGAGTTGATTGTGCTGCTTTGACCAGTGGTCTGTGGGAGCAAGTGTCTTGTAATCAGATCTATATTAAGGCTGAGTTGAGTTTTCTGATAGGGCCCTGTGCAAGGGCTAATGTTGACACAGCTTACTGATCATAAAGTGGACAGGCTCTAGAGATAAGGTTGAAACTGAATATGAAATTAATACGTATTTGATCAGAGAAAATCGTGCTTCTTGGGCTCAAGGAAAAGTTTGCAGTAGCCTACATAATTTTTTTACAGCAGTTTTTGTGGAAGATCATTAGTGACGAGTCCTGCCTGACTCACCTTCCCTCAGCCTACGATACACCAAAGAGCCGAAAAGATCACATGCACTCAGTATTGTCTTCCAGCCACACTTTTAACATCAAACCCCCACTGTCTCTGGAGAGACAGGGGCAGCATTGCATGAAGAACACTCAGACTAGCAGCTCTCCTCTGACATGGCTAACTAGCACCAGGGGCTAGCAGAGCCACCTCAACCTGCTACAGCAGGAATTTCAATTCCTCTCCACACTGTCACTACAGACACAGAGCCACGTTTGCATGCCCTCTCACAAAGCATTACTTGTTCTAAGAACTGTAGGTCCAATCAACGCTATAGGATATGTTTAAGGAAAAGGTGGCCGTGGGCTCCGGTTTGAACAATATTAGCTTATGTGATCAGCAGGCGTGGAGTTTAAACAGACTGATTTTTTTCCAGAACACCTGTGCGAGAATACAAACAACAAAGAACTTTTTTAAGGATATGATCATCAACTGTTACTTGGTGTTACATATTATTTTAATTTAATATATTTTTAATACATCTTTTATACAATTAAGTTTTTATAAACGTAATTATATATATAATTTATAATAAATTTTGATTGATAACATTTTATAACATTTACAATTTTCTATTTATTGCTCATCATCTATTATAGGCTTAAGATTTTTATATATTAATCTTTAATTAGATACTTTAATGTCTTTTATATTTATAATTTTATGTATAATTTGTACATAAATACAAACAACAGACAACTCTCCTTACAACCTCATTATCAACTATTACTATAGATTCTATATATAATAAAACATTTTCATTTTTATAGTTACATTTATAATAAATTCTAAACTTTTTAAAATAAAATAAAAAATATTTTAAAAGTAATAATCAATTTTATAAAATGTATAAGTTTATACATATTTGTAAATAATAAGCTATAGGTTATGTATATAATATTAATTGAGTAGTTTTAATTTGAACTTTTTATTAACTTAATTATTTTATTTCTTTGATTATTTGAACATAAATGCAAGCAACAGAGAACTTTCCTTAGGACCTGATGATTAATTACTGGATTTTATATTATTGTAATTTCAGAATATTTCTTCAGAATCATATTTATAATTAAGTTTTTAATAATGTAATTAATTCTAATAATCCATTTTTGTAATCAAATGTATAATTTTTGAATACCAACTATGGTTTTTAAATGATATATATATATATATATATATATATATATATATATATATTGGTGCATAAATAGGAACAAGAACATTCCTTAGGACCTGATGATCAACTATTAATGGTTTTTATTTTGCCATGTATTTTGATAAATTGACATTTACATTTCCTTTGACAGATCCCAGAATTAATATCCATCACCAGAGATGTCAAACTAGACCAATGACTAACTTTTCTGTAGACAAATTTCTTTATTTTCAAGATAATTGATGTTTTTATGTTTTCTAATCTCATGCCGTCAAGCTAACCCTCAAGGGAATATATTATCCTGAACATATATGAAGAGCAGAGAGGTAGTGCAGAAAATACATCTCATCATTTACAAAAACAACACATCACTCACTCTTTGAGAGCAACAACTGCTCAACTGCTGGGCTCTCACAGAACCATTTACAGAAAAGAAGAAAATATGCATCTGTCAGGAAGCTCTGAAATGTAATTTCACATCCCACCAGATGAAATGCCGCTTTGTGGCCCTGTTCTTCCGGCTGTCAGCATGGCCTCTCCACTTTCTACAGGTGCTGCTTGGCTCAAAGGGAACAATGCCGGTGTGTTTTGCTTAAGTATGAACAAAGCCTTTGTCTGGGGCTCTCTGAGGGAGGTCCAAAGGTCCATTGCGCGCTTTGAACTATCAGGTCAAAGACTTCACAGAACTGTGGGGCCTGTTATGCTCCCATGCCACAGCCAGTCACATTTGTCCTTTTGATTGTCATCTGTGTCTTTAAAGGCCCTGCAACTATAGGTCATTTGGGGTCTTTTATGTGGAGATACCAGATCTGACTCCACTCTTTCGTCTTCTGCCCTTCAGGCTGGGTAGAGATGTCCACTTGCTAGTATAGTTCCGCACCGCGGCTTAAACAATTGGGATTCTAGAGACACAGGGTTCAAAATGAAAAAAAGAGACCTTTTATTTCAGGAAGAGTTGTACAGAGATGTGCTCACACATCAGCTGAGAGAAGAGCAGGCATGTAAAGCCTTTGTTCATAAAATATGCAAAGGCACCACACAGAATAGGAGAAAAAACACAGGTTTCTTTTGATGTGAGCTCCTTTAGTTGTGCATGTCTTCATTGGAGTAGCCGGTGGATGTTTTAACCTTCTGTAAAACTCACCCCAGTGCCACTTTCTTTCTCTCTTTCTGTCTTCTCTGTACTTCGGCGCCATGCTACGGTGAGATTGAGAAAATGATCTTTATTTCATGAGGCCTTTTCTCTCATCTGTTTGACACTCTGGTCGAGGGCAGATTTCTCTGTCCTGCAGCGTGGATGGAGTCTCTGTTCTTGTGTTCCTCTGCAGCTCTTTGCACAGGGCCAGTCACTGAGACCTGTGCTCTAAATACTAGTTAAACATGGTAAACCCAATAATGGGATGGAGTCTCTGTTCTTGTGTTCCTCTGCAGCTCTTTGCACAGGGCCAGTCACTGAGACCTGTGCTCTAAATACTAGTTAAACATGGTAAACCCAATAATGTTTTCTTCTCAGTAAAGACTTTTTTCTCCTTTCATGGTACACACAAGGAGGAAATTTGAAGAGGATAATTCCATGTGCTATTTCAATATAATTACAAGAAATGTGGGCTGAAGCTTGTGGTTTCATAAAAGTGATTGATTCGACAAATATCACATCTTTTGAAGTCAATAAGATAGCTTTGTATGAGGAATTGACTAAAATTTTGACCATTATTTTGGTCTATTATTAGCTTTTCTTTAAGTTCATGAGGAAATTCACAATGCCTGATTTGTGAATGAATCATACTCACGAGTCGGATGATTGCAGTGAATTAGTTGATTTGTCTCTCGAGTTCAGTGACTGATCTGGTCACAGATGTGAATAGCTTATTGGAGGGGAAGCTTATCAGTGAATGACGATGACTTTAGGTCTGTTTCACACACAAATCTATCATATAGCTTCAGAAGGCTTGAAATACAGTGCACAAGTTGTGTATGAATCACTTTTGTGGTGCTTTTAAAGTTTAAAAGCTTTAGTTGGTTCATTCCATTCATTGTAATTGCATGGGGAAAAAGTATGAGAAATGTTTTCTTTTTGTGTTTACTGGATAAAAGAAAGACACACAGGTTTGGAACATGAGGGTGAGTAAATGAATTTTTGGTAACACTTTTGATTAGGGAACACATATTAACTAAGAGTTTTCCCTCAATGACTCCTAAATTGTTGCTTATTGATAGTAAAGTAGTTGTTTTTAGTAGTTATGTTTAGGTACTGGCTAGGGTTAAGGGATCTAGAATATGGTCATGCAGAATAAGGCATTAATATGTGCTTTATAAGTACTAATAAACAGCCAATATGCTAGTAATAAGCAACTAGTAAATAATAGTGAGAAGTAATTAAACTGAGGGAACAAATTAGTACAACATGGCCACAATATAACTAGCTCAGCAAACAATAAAAATAAAATGTGGCCACAAATTAAGTAGAGGGAATGAATTCTTAATTTGTGGCCACAATCTAGTTTTTCTTCTGTGTCTCATGTGTGGAGCTCTGTACTCTAGAGACTAATTCTGAAGTAAAAGATCAGTTCAACTTGACAACATTTTCCCATCTTGATCTTATTGCCAACATTCTGGACTCTTTCTTTAAAGCAACGATTTCCATTAAAAGTAAAATCAAACATGGTCAAATGAATGTGGCAAGAAGGAACACCTAATGCTCAATCATGAGAACTTAATACTAATGCTACATATTACTACTAGTCAAAATATGAACGCACAGTGCACACGGTGCTGATGGCTGTGTGGACTCTGAGTCGCCTAAACCTTTATTAGTATTCATGTAACAGAGCCTTTGATGTAGCCAGTGTTCTCTTCAGCCACAAGCTACATCTGCATTTAATGAGACCTGATATCCACCTTTTTAAAGGCTGTGAATATTCCAGACAACCGTAAATTGCATTTCTTTGTCTGGCTGGACAGAATCGCTCCACTGTGCTGAGTGATACTTGACTGATGTGTTGTTTATACATGCCAGTGTACATAAAGGCGGTAGTTCATTATACAAGACCTTCTTAATCCCCCTTTATCAAATAGCTCTATGTCGTAGGGAATACTGCCTGGAGCTAAGCACACTTGTATAATTTATCACTCCAGGTCGGTCCTTGCAACTAGCATCTATTACCTCAAAAAAGACACACAGCTCCCCCGTTCAGCCTGAATTTGTCTGATGTCTCTATCGGTTATGTAACTTATGTGCAATCTGTGCTATGAAACAGCTTTCTGCGTCTCCATTCAAAAAGCACAATCTTTTTCACATGTTCACTTCTTATAGTACGACAGCGTTCATTTGACATTCCTCTGGATCCGCTGTCAAGGCTTGGACACAGCGCAGGTGTTTTAGGGCTGTGATGATGTAATTGGCCACAAGGGGGGAAAGACAAGAGCACAGCAGCCACTGATCTGATCCCCTGGTTATTGATTTCTCCGTCTAGCTCTAACGAAAATAATTGCCACATGTAATGTATTATTCAATTACAAGACAGAGCTCTCAAGTTCAGGGGTTTGATGGTCCTTTTAGAATCACAGAGGCCCCATAGATAATTCAACACCAAGGCCCCATTAAGAAGCGCTGATATTAAATGCCCGGTGTTAAAGCTCGAATTTATTAGAATCGTCCTCCGCTCAAACTTTCCAATACGTGGGCCTTTGTACAATTGAGCGGAGCAAACTTTCTGCCATCTTTTTATTTATTCAGCATAAGGATCGGTTTCTGGTTGAGTGAGCTATATAGCTACTGCAGGATTTTTATATTAAAGAGATTTCAGTTTCCACAGAGTGAAGGAAATGATATTTTTTCCCCAGGTTATGTTTCCAGATGAACTCTTATTATGGTATTACAGGAAAATTATATGTTCATGTTATATTATAATTTTGTTCCAATAGAACAGCAACATCTGGTATGTAGGAGCCATCAATGAACATATCGCAACATGATCTAGTTATGATTAAAAACGGCCCACAGAGAACTTTTATCAAAAGATTCCTGGTTACTGGTTAACAGGCAACTTAAATTTTTTTTTTATCTACTTACCTATTGTATATGAATAACTATTACCTGTATAAAATGAAACTTCTTTTATATAAATTGTATATGAAAACTTTTTAAGGTCTAAACTTGCCATGCTGCTCATCTTATTGCAATTAATTGCAATAAAACCCCTAAAAAAAATAAATAATAAAACCCCTATAAAAGCTGACCATTACACATTTTTTCTGTTTACTGTTTTTCGTTTTCTCATTCTGCCTTTTATTGTGGCATATTTTCCATGTGCACACTATTCCATCCAATATACTATTACTATAGTATAGTTTACCAGGAATTGTCCATGCTCCATGCACCATATATGGACATCATTGTAGGCTATTAATAAATAATGAACTGCTTCATATTGTTATTTAATTTTATGATGCTGTCTGATCATGTATAGAATAAATAAATAAATAAATACATAAAATAAAATAAAATAAAATACCATGCTAACTACAACAAACATTCTGATTCTGATTCTGATATATTTGGGATTTTTCCATCACTCTTTTTGCAGGTTACATCATTACTCCAATAGGGGCTGGAAAGTGGCATTAATTAAATCGATTTGTTCAGAAACACTGATTCATCCAGGAACAAAATACCTTGTCTTCACTGAGAAACACATAATGCTTGATATTGCTTTGGTTTTTTTTGGAACCATTTTTGTTGGCGGATCAAAACTACATGTAATTGGTAATAATATTGTGTCTAAAATGTAAGTTACTCAATATTGATTTCTTAAAAATAAAAATAAAAAGGGCTTTTCACAGTGATTCCATAGACTAACCATTTTTGTTTTTTAGTGTGAAAGCCATTATATTAATCTGAAGAACCTGCTTCCACTTTTTCCAGAAACTTTTGTTCATTGAAAAGGTTCTATGGATGTTAAAGGTCCTTCAAAGAACCAATGATGACAATAAGAAACACAATCACAATCGCAACAAAATCACAATCGCAGCTGCCACACTTTCCATCAGTAATGCCATTTTGCTCATGTAAAAATGCTTAATTATACTGTGGTCAGTAACAATAACTATAGTAATACATTTTTGACAGAACGGAAAGTTCTCTGTTGCAAATGTAAACCAAAATCATAGCTGATAAGACAGCTATATGGTTGGATGTTTTTCTTGTTCATCTCTCAGGATCCTTGCTGCAATCGATCATCCTTGGTGGTCATTAAGTCCTTATGGAGACAGAATTATGACCCCATTTTACACCATCTTCTGTGCAGAATGATGCTTTAAACAAAAATTCTAAAAAAATAAAATAAAAAAAACCTTTGGGGCCTAGTGGACCTTTTTATCTGAGTGATGTGCAAATGAATATTAGTTGTGTCTGTGGCTCTCCCTTGCTGAAAGATCTGACTTTACCCCTAACATGGGACTGTGGGCTCACCATGCACATTCGACTGATCTTGAAACAGTTTGAGGAGTTTTCTGGCAGCTGTTAAAGACTACAGTGCTATTCAGCTCAAACTGTCTCAGGACCAGTGTTTTGTAGGCAGCTGAGATGTTCTCCTCTGGGAACGGTTGATTTGTTCATGCTCTGGATCTTCTGGACTCTTCTGTTTCTTCATCAAACGCAGCTCCATGTTCAAGGATGTTTTCAAAACACTTAAAGGACTCCCATGGGTGGGCTTACCCTGCATTTACACACAGAGACAGAGCTTTAAATGGTTGCCTCTAAAACACTTCCCTTGTTTTTAGATCCAAAACCAAGAGCACAAAAGCTGACAATGCCCAAAAGTGTGGGACTGTTGGGTTGTACGAAAAAGAAGACATTGCAGCAAGATCAATAAAACAAGCACTATC
>NW_015641116.1:924508-934035 GCF_001515625.1 Sinocyclocheilus rhinocerous
GGGGGAAAGACAAGAGCACAGCAGCCACTGATCTGATCCCCTGGTTATTGATTTCTCCGTCTAGCTCTAACGAAAATAATTGCCACATGTAATGTATTATTCAATTACAAGACAGAGCTCTCAAGTTCAGGGGTTTGATGGTCCTTTTAGAATCACAGAGGCCCCATAGATAATTCAACACCAAGGCCCCATTAAGAAGCGCTGATATTAAATGCCCGGTGTTAAAGCTCGAATTTATTAGAATCGTCCTCCGCTCAAACTTTCCAATACGTGGGCCTTTGTACAATTGAGCGGAGCAAACTTTCTGCCATCTTTTTATTTATTCAGCATAAGGATCGGTTTCTGGTTGAGTGAGCTATATAGCTACTGCAGGATTTTTATATTAAAGAGATTTCAGTTTCCACAGAGTGAAGGAAATGATATTTTTTCCCCAGGTTATGTTTACAGATGAACTCTTATTATGGTATTACAGGAAAATTACATGTTCATGTTATATTATAATTTTGTTCCAATAGAACAGCAACATCTGGTATGTAGGAGCCATCAATGAACATATCGCAACATGATCTAGTTATGATTAAAAACGGCCCACAGAGAACTTTTATCAAAAGATTCCTGGTTACTGGTTAACAGGCAACTTAAATTTTTTTTTAATCTACTTACCTATTGTATATGAATAACTATTACCTGTATAAAATGAAACTTCTTTTATATAAATTGTATATGAAAACTTTTTAAGGTCTAAACTTGCCATGCTGCTCATCTTATTGCAATTAATTGCAATAAAACCCCTAAAAAAAATAAATAATAAAACCCCTATAAAAGCTGACCATTACACATTTTTTCTGTTTACTGTTTTTCGTTTTCTCATTCTGCCTTTTATTGTGGCATATTTTCCATGTGCACACTATTCCATCCAATATACTATTACTATAGTATAGTTTACCAGGAATTGTCCATGCTCCATGCACCATATATGGACATCATTGTAGGCTATTAATAAATAATGAACTGCTTCATATTGTTATTTAATTTTATGATGCTGTCTGATCATGTATAGAATAAATAAATAAATAAATACATAAAATAAAATAAAATAAAATACCATGCTAACTACAACAAACATTCTGATTCTGATTCTGATATATTTGGGATTTTTCCATCACTCTTTTTGCAGGTTACATCATTACTCCAATAGGGGTTGGAAAGTGGCATTAATTAAATCGATTTGTTCAGAAACACTGATTCATCCAGGAACAAAATACCTTGTCTTCACTGAGAAACACATAATGCTTGATATTGCTTTGGTTTTTTTTGGAACCATTTTTGTTGGCGGATCAAAACTACATGTAATTGGTAATAATATTGTGTCTAAAATGTAAGTTACTCAATATTGATTTCTTAAAAATAAAAATAAAAAAGGGCTTTTCACAGTGATTCCATAGACTAACCATTTTTGTTTTTTAGTGTGAAAACCATTATATTAATCTGAAGAACCTGCTTCCACTTTTTCCAGAAACTTTTGTTCATTGAAAAGGTTCTATGGATGTTAAAGGTCCTTCAAAGAACCAATGATGACAATAAGAAACACAATCACAATCGCAACAAAATCACAATCGCAGCTGCCACACTTTCCATCAGTAATGCCATTTTGCTCATGTAAAAATGCTTAATTATACTGTGGTCAGTAACAATAACTATAGTAATACATTTTTGACAGAACGGAAAGTTCTCTGTTGCAAATGTAAACCAAAATCATAGCTGATAAGACAGCTATATGGTTGGATGTTTTTCTTGTTCATCTCTCAGGATCCTTGCTGCAATCGATCATCCTTGGTGGTCATTAAGTCCTTATGGAGACAGAATACACATTATGACCCCATTTTACACCATCTTCTGTGCAGAATGATGCTTTAAACAAAAATTCTAAAAAAATAAAATAAAAAAAACCTTTGGGGCCTAGTGGACCTTTTTATCTGAGTGATGTGCAAATGAATATTAGTTGTGTCTGTGGCTCTCCCTTGCTGAAAGATCTGACTTTACCCCTAACATGGGACTGTGGGCTCACCATGCACATTCGACTGATCTTGAAACAGTTTGAGGAGTTTTCTGGCAGCTGTTAAAGACTACAGTGCTATTCAGCTCAAACTGTCTCAGGACCAGTGTTTTGTAGGCAGCTGAGATGTTCTCCTCTGGGAACGGTTGATTTGTTCATGCTCTGGATCTTCTGGACTCTTCTGTTTCTTCATCAAACGCAGCTCCACGTTCAAGGATGTTCTCGAAACACTTAAAGGACTCCCATGGGTGGGCTTACCCTGCATTTACACACAGAGGCAGAGCTTTAAATGGTTGCCTCTAAAACACTTCCCTTGTTTTTAGATCCAAAACCAAGAGCACAAAAGCTGACAATGCCCAAAAGTGTGGGACTGTTGGGTTGTACGAAAAAGAAGACATTGCAGCAAGATCAATAAAACAAGCAATGTCGTGTTCCGACGTGCATTCTACCAAAGTACGTTGAAGTGCAAGAGAAATATCAAAGTCATGAAAACTTTGTCATATCCATCAAGTGCACACAGAATGTTAATTCTGCCATTTTGATCTCAGAAGACTGTAAAAGAAGCAAACGTGTTTCACTAATCATTCCAATCCTCAAGTGTGAACATCTTACATGTATTTAGTATACATATTAATGCAACATTAATTAAAACAAGAAGAGCTTGATGGATCAAACAGCTCTGAGAAAAAAAACAAAAAAAAAAACAGACACCCACCGTCATCACTCTGCTCAGCACGCAGACAGCGGTAATGACAATCTCCTCCAAAACAGTTGTTTACAGCCTCGTTCTGGCCGCATGTTTGCCTAACACCCACAAGTGTTTTTATCATCATGCGTAATTGGCACGATGTAGCTACACGGGTTCAGTCAGTCAGCGTAGAAGGCCGGTGTTGTTTCAAAGTCTTTGTTATTATGACATGGCAGTCATGTTCATTAAAGTTTCACATTCCATTTTCATTAGGATGAATCTCATTCTGCAAATTAATGGTTGCTGCAGAAGAATCAAACCACTGCGAGCGATCACAAGGGAGCCCCAAAGTCTGTATTAATTATCAGGAATGCAGTCTCGATCGAAGATGTTAATTGCACTGATGGTCGGCTATGTTGGGAATTGTAATAATAAAAATGAATTTTTAAACAAAGGGATCTTAAAATAATATCTAATCTACAGAGAATGAGCTTTGCCATCACAGGAATAAATGACATTTGAAAACATTAAAGTAGAAAACAGCTATTTAAAATTGTAATAATATTTCACAATTGTACTGTTTTACTGTATTTTTGTTCAAAAATAAAAGACTTATTTCAAAACATAAGTAATAAGTAATTTATATACTGTATATAAATGACATGACTGCAATATTTTGCTTATCAAAATATTTATATGTAAACAACAAAAAAAATGACAAGTATTAGACAAGAAAAAAAACAATCATGCCATTTATTTCAAACAATGTCAAATGCTAATTTCAAGATCTGTCTATTTTGCTGGTGTTAAATGGAAAGTGTGCACTTCTCCCCCTCTTCCTGTAACCTCTGCGAGAAAGAAAACAAGAGTTAATTAACAGTTATTATGGGCCCTTTCAACTTTAATTTGACTTTAAAATATTAGCATTTATATATAAACTATGCTCTTGGCATCTTCAAATGAGCTCTCGCATATTGCAACTCATTTAATTGGGCTCCATTGTGTATCTGTGTCACTGCTGAAAAATGACTCGATTCACCAATGATCTATTCGCAAACTACTGGGCCAAATCATACCTCGCAGATCCTCTAATAGTCATGAAATGTAAAACTTTTGTTGTTTAAAAATCTAGGACAACATTTTAATGACTTTCTCAGGGATTTGCCTGAGAACAAAAATCGCTTCACAATGTTTATATGAGGAAATAACATTTTAGGTAAACCTAACACTTCAATATTTGTCTGAAACAACATCTTGCTAACTTAATTTGTATTGTAGTCATGTCATTTCGCACCTGCCAAGCCTGCATTTGCTAATTATCTTCAAAGGCTCACAGACTTTGCTCCTAATGGAGAAGTTTAGATTTGACCTAAAAGAAGGGGCTGGGATGCTTGTACATTACAATGCTATTTATTTACTAAATTGTAAGAGGGCGGACCCCAAGAGGAAGAGCATATCATCATTTATAAAGGGCAAACTGAATACTTCCTAACTGACTCCCATGTTATCTCGGTCTCTGGTGGTGTCTCCATATATTGCCACAGAATTCAAAGCTCATATTTATAGAGCAAGTTATGCAGAGAATAAAACATTGAATGGTGGGTGGTATTATAATAATGTAGCAGCTATTGAATTCAAAGCTCATTTAAATTCCAGTTAATGTGCTTTTTTGTCTTGGGATTTTAGTAATAGTAGCACAGAACAAAGCACAAACAACAAAGGAGACCCCCAACATACATTTTAATGTAGTTAGATCGTTAGAGAAAAGAGCTTTAATTGTGTACTTATGGGAACAGTCTGATATCAAAACATTTACAAATGGCCAAATAAAAAGTAATGTTTTGATTTCAGACTGAGCGAAATATTGTATGAAACATGTTGACAATCATCCAACTACCAATCCAACATCCAACTACCAGTGATTGGTAGCTAGATAGACAGATAGATGTTTTCTCTGCTTTTTTGGACTTAAAGAAAAGAAGAACTAGCGCTCTTTCTGTGCTGCACTGCTGTGGTTCTATCTCTTCCCACCTAAAGGGAGGATGTGACGGGTGGGGTTGTGTGAATATTAAAGGCCTAGCAGCAGGAGGTGACAGGCTCTTTCCTCCCACTTCACACTCACAGTGTCATACGGCTATGATTATTTCATCTGACTGTTTCTCCGCCACCCTCAGATACTCTAGTTTTTTTTCTGACTCTCACTCTAAACATCCACATGGGAGCGTTACGAGACATGATGCAGACCGATCTGAGATTCTCATTATGAGTGTCATTATACTATTGTAGTTGTGACATTGCGCTAGTGATTGTCAACTTTAATTGTCATCTTTAATTGTCAAATTTAATTGTTTTAAATAACAAAACAACACATTGCTGCTGTAAACAATGCATGTATTAAAGTACAGCCATCTGACAATACGTGTTCAGAGGAGACCGAATCCTCCAGAATAGAATTTATGTGGGTGCTACACAATAGCGATATAAAGTACAGATCAAGTGTAAATGCAATTTTTTAATCAAGACTAACTGACCTGTTCTTTGAGAGAATATGTAAGTCATTCTCATCGATACATATACAACACTTTAACAACACTGTTACTTTAAACAAAGGACGTGTGTTGCAGTCTGACAATATGTTCTTGTTTCCTCTGCATACATATTATACAGTGGGGTCTAATAATATGAAATCAGTACCATTTTGCATGTTGTGAATTTAATACAATTTTTTAATTACAAACAATATTAACACCATCATAATCTGAATAAAAAGCTGAATTCAAAAATGCACATGAATTTGAAAATATTTGGTTTGTCCTTTGCTTTAGTGGCAGCAGAATTGAGCTGCATGAACTCCACACGTTTGTGCAAATCCCACACAAACTTTTTTTTTTTTTTTGAGAGAGAGCCAAATTTCACACATCTCACAAATTTGCTTACATAATGTTAAATAGTTCTTATTCACTCCGTCACAACTTTCCTTTGCTTTAAATTGTTCAAAATCCTGAAAGCTTCTATTTATTTATAGATTTTAATGAAAACAACTATACAAACAAAATAAAACTTATTTTTTAATGTGGTCCCAGGCTGTTGGACCCCCACTATGTCTGAAATCCTATTTAATATCCATGTGTACAAAGCTTTTGACACAAGTTCACACAAAATGTATTTGATTAGAATCAATATGTAAATTCTTTCTTTGTGACTTCATTTGTTCTCCCTCGCAAATTCTAACTATTAACATGTAACATTAGTCAGCGAACTGGCTAAATGTTTTCCTCAACAGAATACCACATTTTTTTTGCTGTTGCTTTAAGTGAAGACAGAATTAGGTTATGGTTAGTGTCAAAAAATACATTTAACAATCAAGCAGATATTCCTTATGAGTTGTGGTGCATTCATTTTCATTTCTACTGTAAATGGCCACCCCTTTATTTATTTGCATCGTGCTATAGCTGCAGGTCTGACAGATAGAACAATGGATGTGCTTATCTAAAGTTACTGTAGAAAGAAAATAAAAAAAAAAAGTTTATTTTGAACTGCTGTCTAACAGTCTCATATGTGAGATACATCTGCTGCTTCAACACTATTCTAGTGCTTCTTTTTGCTGAAAACCATTTGTTTCTCCAGGGAAGAGACATTGGCCAATTCCGCACCTTGCTTTGCAACAAAGTCAGGATTCAGAAGCATGCTGTGAACTTTAACTCACTGGAACAATATACACATTGTTGCTGGAGACATCATAACAGCATGTGTAAATAATTCACACATAATTTAAAATGGGCAAATCAAACAGAATATTACACATCAAAGGCCGCTTCCTAGAAGGAACATTTTCATTATTGTGGACTGGGAGGAGAAAATGAGTGTCGAGACTATATTTTGAGTGGGAAAATTGGAGCACATATATTTATCATTACAGAAGGATCCAATCCTCAAGGTAACCGAGGTCCAGTTGCTGTTGGGTTTACAGAAGCATCTATATGTGTTTCAGTCAAATGAAAGCAAACACATTTTTTTATTAAAGGGATAGTTCACCCAAAAATGAAAATTTGATGTTTATCTGCTTACCCCCAGGGCATCCAAGATGTAGGTGACTTTGTTTCTTCAGTAGAACACAAACGGAGATTTTTAACTCAAACCGTTGCAGTCTGTCAGTCATAAAGAAACTGAACAGTATTTATATAGTTTTTCACCTCTGATTCACCGCAATGTCCAAACTGTCCTGAACGCGTTCTCAGACGCGTCTTCTTCTTTTTCTTGCTTTACGGTGGATCGCAGACTTATAAGTGCATTACCGCCACCTATCTCTCAAATGGACCATTGACACTCTATCTACTATCTCAATTAGGAGTGTCAGTGGTCCATTTTCAATGGTCCATTGGTGTCAATGGTCCATAGGAGTGTCAATGGTGTCTTTACACATCTATGTATTGTCACGAGTCGCAGTTTAATTTGGTTTTGTTTGTGTATGTTTTTTTGACTCTCAAAGCCGTGATTCCCATTCACTTCCATTATATGACTGACAGACTGCAACGGTTTGAGTTAAAAAATCTTCGTTTGTGTTCTACTGAAGAAACAAAGTCACCTACATCTTGGATGCTCTGGGGGTAAGCAGATAAACATCAAATTTTCATTTTTGGGTGAACTATCCCTTTAAGACCACTGACCTGAATGAGTGCTGGAAGGGAGAGGCCCCCCCACTCTGAAGCACAAACATGTGGTCAAGAAAGTGCCCAGAGCTCTTCAAACTAAACACGACTAAAACTCAGCTGAGAAAACACAAGCAGGACAAGCAGAGAATCTCTTAGCTCTCACTGTTAAGTACGCTTCCAATTTTATGCTTAGCAGGACACATGTACAAACCACCACGAGTCTGTCTAGATTTAATTTCAGCAAACTGAATAGACCTATGATTTCCCAGTATCGCTCTTGCTCTCTTTTGTACACACATGCATCACAGAGAAACACCAAAACTTTGTCTAAACTGTTCTCCCAAATACACCAAGTTTTACAAAGTTTGCAATTGCAATTTACCACAGAAGGGAAAAGACAGATAAGAAATGCAATCTTAAATTATTACACACATAAAGCACATTTCAATTCAAAATTTAATGCTAAATATAAAAATAAATTTTTTCCTCTACCAGTTAAATTTTTTTTATATTCATCATCACTGTAAATTTTCACTATGTAATTCATATGTAGTTCATTATGTAAAAGAGAGCCTCAGTTTAAGCATTCTACCTATAATTTCCCAAAAAGTTTGAAAAAAGTGGCCATAATTTAAAATTTGTTTCAATATTACCTATACATGAAATGTATGTGTTTATCTACAATGAGGCAACCATCCCTTAAGCCTCAAAGTTTGTTTGCCTGGGAACATGATAAAGAAAACGTAACCAGGGAACTTGAGCATCACAAAAGAGGCCTTTGGACAGAAACAAAATCAATCGATTTCTTTCACTTTTTTTCATTCTCTTTTTCACTGCTAACCTTGATCCCCCTGTGTATGTGTTGAAGCTGAAGAGAGAAAGAGACATGAGCAGTGAGAGAAAGTCATTGAGAGACTGGAGACCTTAATAAACATTGAGACAAGATCCTGTTGCCTATTATGTGATTCAAGCCTCTGTATCCTTAAGCGTGGCTGCCGTCCCTTCAGAATTAACACTCGCTGATGAGCAAACACGTCCATTCACCGATCTCATTTCATGCAGTCAATACACAGGCCAACCTGAGCTCTCCTTCCACAGCATCATGTTTATTTATGTTCTCCTTCATTAAGAGCTGGTTTTATTTACCCAACAATGTAGCCGTGGCAGAGCGGGGAAACAAGACCTCCTTCAAATGGTTCCAAGACTTCATGGCTTAATCAATAAACTAAACAACTGACATTTTGATGGCATTTTCATACTCATCTGATCAATATGTGTATTGAGCCAATTACTCCCAGGCCAGCAGATGCACGTAAGCGTGGTTCCTCAGCTTTACAGTGTCTCAGAGAGGGGGAATTACAAATAGTCCTTGAACATCCCTCAGTCGCGGCTGAAATGAGAGCGAGAAAGACAGCTGTCGGATTTGAGACAAAATAAGCATGACTTCTCCACATTAATTTTTCTCTTGCCTTCAGTAACATTATGCATCATGATGATTATTGATGAGGATCTCTGAAGTCGATGAGGATTTTCATATTTAACAAAAGATTTTCGTCAACTACCTCTATGAATGACAGTTATAATTTTACACATGGAAATCGGTTAGTGCTGTAGTAACATTTCTAATGTGTTGATGCCGGTTGGATTAGTTGAATCATTGGTTTACATGAGCTTAAAAAAGACTTGATTGTTATTTTTATACACAAATAGGACTTTGAGAAATGGAATGATCAATTTATGAAAATATTAAGTGAGATAACCCCAATGCTCAAAGACATCAAAACATTACAGAATAATACTTTTATGCTTTGTTTTTACAAAATAACTGTCTACCCTTAACACTGTGTAAAGTGAAATTACATGTATATATTATTTTAGCAGATGCTTTTATCAATAATTATATTTTATCATCATATATATTAACATATTAATGTAGCAGAAACAAATACAAATGAGAATAATATAGAAGCAATTAATCCACCATACCAAACTTTTCTTGAGGCAAATGGTAAAAAGAAGTTGAAGGGCAGAACTTTATTTATCTAATGTTTATTTTTAATAGGTGCAAAAAGCCCAGTTAGTTAGTAAATGTGCCCAGAAGACGAGTGTTGTTTTTAAAAAAAATGCAATG
>NW_015641116.1:934405-940824 GCF_001515625.1 Sinocyclocheilus rhinocerous
GCAATTGCAATTTACCACAGAAGGGAAAAGACAGATAAGAAATGCAATCTTAAATTATTACACACATAAAGCACATTTCAATTCAAAATTTAATGCTAAATATAAAAATAAATTTTTTCCTCTACCAGTTAAATTTTTTTTATATTCATCATCACTGTAAATTTTCACTATGTAATTCATATGTAGTTCATTATGTAAAAGAGAGCCTCAGTTTAAGCATTCTACCTATAATTTCCCAAAAAGTTTGAAAAAAGTGGCCATAATTTAAAATTTGTTTCAATATTACCTATACATGAAATGTATGTGTTTATCTACAATGAGGCAACCATCCCTTAAGCCTCAAAGTTTGTTTGCCTGGGAACGTGATAAAGAAAACGTAACCAGGGAACTTGAGCATCACAAAAGAGGCCTTTGGACAGAAACAAAATCAATCGATTTCTTTCACTTTTTTTCATTCTCTTTTTCACTGCTAACCTTGATCCCCCTGTGTATGTGTTGAAGCTGAAGAGAGAAAGAGACATGAGCAGTGAGAGAAAGTCATTGAGAGACTGGAGACCTTAATAAACATTGAGACAAGATCCTGTTGCCTATTATGTGATTCAAGCCTCTGTATCCTTAAGCGTGGCTGCCGTCCCTTCAGAATTAACACTCGCTGATGAGCAAACACGTCCATTCACCGATCTCATTTCATGCAGTCAATACACAGGCCAACCTGAGCTCTCCTTCCACAGCATCATGTTTATTTATGTTCTCCTTCATTAAGAGCTGGTTTTATTTACCCAACAATGTAGCCGTGGCAGAGCGGGGAAACAAGACCTCCTTCAAATGGTTCCAAGACTTCATGGCTTAATCAATAAACTAAACAACTGACATTTTGATGGCATTTTCATACTCATCTGATCAATATGTGTATTGAGCCAATTACTCCCAGGCCAGCAGATGCACGTAAGCGTGGTTCCTCAGCTTTACAGTGTCTCAGAGAGGGGGAATTACAAATAGTCCTTGAACATCCCTCAGTCGCGGCTGAAATGAGAGCGAGAAAGACAGCTGTCGGATTTGAGACAAAATAAGCATGACTTCTCCACATTAATTTTTCTCTTGCCTTCAGTAACATTATGCATCATGATGATTATTGATGAGGATCTCTGAAGTCGATGAGGATTTTCATATTTAACAAAAGATTTTCGTCAACTACCTCTATGAATGACAGTTATAATTTTACACATGGAAATCGGTTAGTGCTGTAGTAACATTTCTAATGTGTTGATGCCGGTTGGATTAGTTGAATCATTGGTTTACATGAGCTTAAAAAAGACTTGATTGTTATTTTTATACACAAATAGGACTTTGAGAAATGGAATGATCAATTTATGAAAATATTAAGTGAGATAACCCCAATGCTCAAAGACATCAAAACATTACAGAATAATACTTTTATGCTTTGTTTTTACAAAATAACTGTCTACCCTTAACACTGTGTAAAGTGAAATTACATGTATATATTATTTTAGCAGATGCTTTTATCAATAATTATATTTTATCATCATATATATTAACATATTAATGTAGCAGAAACAAATACAAATGAGAATAATATAGAAGCAATTAATCCACCATACCAAACTTTTCTTGAGGCAAATGGTAAAAAGAAGTTGAAGGGCAGAACTTTATTTATCTAATGTTTATTTTTAATAGGTGCAAAAAGCCCAGTTAGTTAGTAAATGTGCCCAGAAGACGAGTGTTGTTTTTTAAAAAAATGCAATGGTTCCTGCTGTTTGGTTGAGGCATTATAATCAGGGTTCTTTAAAAATGTTATTTTCCAATTCTTTTTTTCACCTGAGCCCCTGATGACCAGATGGTGGCGCCATAAAATCACAAGAGACCCTTTTTGAGAATCCAGTCAGACTCTTGGAAGGGGAGCACTCAATACAATGTAAGTGTGTGTGTGCGTGAGTGTGTGCATTCATACTCTGAGCTGCAAAACTACTGACTAGAGAAGCAGAAAACAGCACTCATTTTCAATTTCAGAGGATGAATAATGGCAGAACTCATCTGTTCAGAAATAAAATCGCACTGCTTCCACCCAGGCTGAGAAAATCAACAACCTCTCTACATCTATAACTAGAGAATCCCTGAATGCAGACGAGAAATTGTGACAATATGTATTTTAACTACATAAGAACACTCAAGGATGAGACCTGATGGTTTGGGGCCAGTGCAAAGAGTTTTGGATCAGTTGATATAACTGTCACTTCCTATATCAGACCAATGCTGCACTGTAACTATATATAAAAAAATGTTGATCCTGCAGATGTGTTTTATGTTATGTGTTTAAGTTACTGTGATACATTGAACATTACAATGAATTCTGTTCATTTAAATAAGCCAAGGTCACGTTATCAGGCTGGTTATTAAGATGAGAAAACTGTAAGAATGGCTTTGATGCAGTTTTAGATACTTCCAATACTAATTTGAATAAAAATAATCAAAAATCATTTCTAGATGACGTAAATGAAGTTCGTTGCCTTATCTTTTACAAGTGCTCCAGTGTTTTTTTACAGTCTATACAAGAACAAGATGTGTCAAAACGTGCAAATATCCCAAGCGTTTCCTGATTTCACAACATTCAAATAGTTTCTCACCTAAACGAAATATTTGGCAATGCAACAAACACTTTTAGTCAAGAGCTGGATGCAGTGAACTAATCACAGCTCATTGAGAACATGTCTGCTTCATTTATATTTATGATCCTATTTCTGCGCATAACACATTTTTCATTCTTTGGCACTGTGAATTCAATCATAAAGTCATTTCATGTCTGTATGGTTGTTTTTGCCTCATTCAGGAGGGGATACTTACACACACACACACACATAAACACAGACATACACGTTATAACTCACCGGTGATAACTTTTCCACCCACCACAGACATCATTCACTGTGTCCTGATCCTCAAGACCTCAGGTAAACAGATCAAGTGGCCGTGTACTACATATTAAAATTCACACCACAGAGAGGCCCATCCAAGGAGGAAAGTCCAGTGTGGGCACTCAGAGAATTACAAACAATCCACTAATGTCTATGAAGTGCGCAGCTGCTGAATAACTCGCCCCCCAAAACACTTGACATTGGGATAGCTACGGCTATCAGCAGTGCTAATGGGTTTACCTGATGGCGCCGTGTTCACGTAACCGACATTTCATAGAGTCGTTTTGGCAGGCGCTCGCTCTGGGCAGTACCGGTAGCTGACTTCTTTTTTTATCAGCCCCTTGCTATAGAGAAGGCCAGCAAATTCATCCTGCAGCAATTACCATATGTTGTGATTGTGGTTTTGGAACAACACCATGACATCTGTGTTATATTGGTATCTAGGGCACAGTGAAGGAACTTCCACCACCTGCATTCCATATCTACATCTAGTAAGCAGGTGCTCGCAGGACTGGCTGCTGTGTGTGTGTGTGTGTGTGTGTGTGTGCGCATACACGAGAAGAGAGCATTCTGGTTCTCCTTGAGCTCTGTGGATATTCAAAAACAGTCAAAATTTAGTTTGCAACTAATTATATTTTCCCATGTCTTTTATCAGCTATTCATTTAGTTGAAATAAACTTTTCCATCCAGCATACGTCTGATAAAATCTTTATGTGCATAGAAACCTGTGAAACAGTGAAGATTTCCTTTTTCAAACTGACTGAAGGAACTATGCGAACACAAATGTTGTGTCAGGTCCCTGACCTGGCTCTCTTCAGACATCTGAAGAGAATGAGACGCTCACCGCTTGAACACATGAGGGGCTTTTAAAGGCAATCATAAAAGGAACATCCCTTCACTAATTTATTACGACTGTCGCAATTAATGAATTAATCTGCTGCATTCATAAAGCATTCGATTACATAAAGCAGTCAAGCGACTGAATAAATTCAGTCATTTAGAAGTACGTGGGCAATGAAATAGGGAGTAATAAATATGTATTTATTGCTTGTAGCGCTGAATTGAGGTGGAGGTGAGCCAGCCCGTTAGACACAAACAAACAATCAGCCCTAACAAGACAAGCCAGGGAGGGCAAAATACACATTAAATATGCCTTCCTAAGAGAGCGGGATATTGCGGGCACAGCAAAGTCAATTACGCTCTATTAACCTAATATGGAGAAATTGTACATATGAAATACAGGAATTGCATGCGATGTTGTTTGATATGTTGGAAAGAGAGAGAGAGAGAGAGAGAGAGAGAGAGAGAGAGAGACAGTGAGAGAGAAACAAAGAGGGAGAAAGATTCCAGAAGATTTCTGTCACTGATCCAAGCTGACAATCTGTTTTAAAGAAATGTATAATTAGGAAACCGACACGTTTGGTGAAACACTGCTGGAGCTTTAAAAAGGAAGAGACAGGCATTAAACACGCCGACCACAACATAATGTTTTAATAAATGGGAAGAATAAGTCAATTAAAAAGGAGCTATTTAGGTCTGAAAGGAGGAGACAAGCACTGCAGTGTGCAGAAATATAATCAAAATCACATTTTACACGCTCATAAATTTCAACGTGAACACAAGGGGAAAGACAGAGGGCTTGGGAATCTCTATAGTGACAGGATGAATAAAACATTCATGGTCAGGAAAATAAATGAATTATACTCTAAATTACAGCTTTCCGTACAGTACAGTTTTACCACCATGTAACATTAAAAACGTGTGCTCTTTTTTAAAAAATAAAGAAGGAAAGACTATCTCTATCTATCTCTATTGTAACAAATATTCTATTCATGCCTCCAGAAAATGTCAATCATGGACTGAGCCAGATGTATTTGGGTAACTGTATATGGGTGTTTCTTTTGACCCTGCATGGGGACTTATGAAAATCTTTAATTCTCTTTAATTTGTCCACTAACAACAGTCATTCTCACCAAGTGTCATCTGCACTACATCTCAAATCAAGTATTGAGTTTAATAACATTCTGTGATTGAAATGACATTTGTAACACCTTTTGCATAATTTACCATAACTATAGCTTAATTGGAAATGACCCTCAGTAAAAATATTCTACTGACACGTCATACTTGAAATTGTTGAAAGTTTTTTGTTAACACATATTTGTTCTCAAGTTCTTCACTGGCACTGTTGTCGTCTTGGTAAACAAGTACTAGAAACAATTTAGAAACAAGTATATTAAGGGCATAACTGTCATTGATATAACATTTTTTACAAAATTATGATGTTTTTCACTTTTGATTTCTAAATAAAATAATTCATATTTAATATGATGGATTTTCATAGTTTAAGATTGAAAGTCTGGGTCTGGGACAATGGTAAAACAATAAAACAAATACTTTTAAAAAGCAGCAAAAGTAAATGAAAGGAATGATAAAAAGTGTTCACGATAGTTGTAATGTGACCTATGACAGGCTGAAATCTGTTAGTTTTAATATGTGCCTGAAGCCGAAGAAACAGCCTTATATTTTAGGTGAGTGAACATGCTAAGAACAAACTAAAAGCATAACAACACTAGGTGTTTACATATCAGGGCTTAAGCAGAATAAAATGAATCATGTTAAACTTCTCTGTTTTTTCTCTAACTGACAAGAGAAAACAAGGCGGCAAAATTTTATAATCTAATTTCTAAATTCTAAAACAAACAAGCAAAAAAGGCTTGCAGACAAAATAAGCACTTTTTGCCGTCAGAAGATAGAGTGACTGTCCTATGAGAAGACTAAAACTGGTGAACCTTAAAAAGATTTAAAAGAGGTGATTTAGGGAGGGGGAAAAAACTTCAAAATGCATATTTCATCTTTCAGAGTGAAACAGCACTTGCTTGCTTGAAGTGGATTGCTCGCTTTGACATTTCCCCATTGTGCGCAGTAGTGCAGTGGGCAATAATTAAATATCAGGTGCATAAGCTGCTCTTTAATTTGACATGTGTGCTTCAGGCAATAAACACACATTGAGCGACGGGGAAAGCATAATTGCAGGGGAATAAAATATCATATCTGGAGTGAGGAAGCGAATCATTGTATCAGGTACCCGGTGACAGCTCGTTTGATCATTACGCCGGGCTGAATAGGTTGGCTAATTAGTTGCCATTAAAGCTCACTGCTAATCAGGGGTCGCTCTAGCATAAAGAATGTCACTCGCTGCAGATGAATGAACAATGTTGTTAACCCTTTCCTGGCCTTCTCTCAGCTTCCTGCAGCTGGCTGGAAAGTATCACGAATCCCGAGTTCACAGCTGTCGAATACGATAATTTATTCTTTATCTAATAAGCTGACACAGTAGTAGTAAGATGACACCGAGGGCTGCGAAGAGAAGGGTTAAAGACTACACTGCCCCGAACAGACTTCCCATAGACACACAGCAGCGCAGCTCCAAATATTTACAGAGCTGTGCGGGATGGGATTTGTTCTTTCATATCAAGCACTTCACAA
>NW_015641116.1:941034-941815 GCF_001515625.1 Sinocyclocheilus rhinocerous
CTATGAAAAAAAAAAAAACAAGCTGACAACCTTTTTTTTTTTATGACTAACACAAGACAACACTGGCATCATTTAAAACTAACTGTATAAACAGGAAATATCGTTGACAAAAAATTTGACTAAAATGTAGTTAAAAAAATAAAAACACTCTATATCCTAAATGTCTTACCATTTCAATTTTCTTCAAAAAAAAAAAAAAAGAGGAGAAAAAAGATGGGATGACATTCTTGCACTCTCAAGAATGGGAACTGCTCTTTAAATGTACTCTTAAAAAATTCAGAGCAGAGCTGGAAGCGCTAGGCCATAATACCATGTGGAGTGAAGGGGTTGAACAGGGGAGATGAAAAAGAATGCTTATCAGACAGCAGCACAAATGCATTATGTCAATAGTGCAGAGCTATGAATTCTTCAGAAAGCAGAAAGTCCCCGGTGAGTGCCGAGCTCCTGCCGGTGCAACTTTGGGTGTCTCTCCCTGTGACTTTCAAGGATGGCAGAGAGTGCTCTGTGGAGACACATGCAATATTAGCTGTCAGCCCTGTATAAATAATAAGGCACATAATGCCGCATGTGAGCACCGGCGAGCACCACAAGGGCTTTCAACAGGTGCAATGCTCGTCTGCGCATTTCCATTTTGTTCGACAAAGAGAGAGTCTTTACCACTGACTTGTGTCTGAAAGCCTCGCCTGATCATTCTTTTATGGGCCCTTTTACCCAGAATGCACTATATTCACATGAGCTCATGATAATAGGGCAGTCGTGGATAAGGTGGATGGGGGTTGAT
>NW_015641116.1:941899-946732 GCF_001515625.1 Sinocyclocheilus rhinocerous
CAAGCCAATATATTCAGAGGGGACGCCCAGGGGACAGAGGTCTGTGGAACACACTCCAGTGACCGGATGAGATTGTGATATGCGTGTCTATGTGTATGTGTGGGCTTGTTCGTGAAGTGGCCGTAACCCCAATACCACTCGGTTGCTACCACCAACAGAAACAGAAGCGGTATGGTCAATGGATTACAAGTTTAAACATCTCTTATCTTTTCTTCTTCTGTCTGGTGTCTTCTATCCATCCATCCATCCATCCAAACGTTTGTTTAGCAATGTTTAAAGTTGTTCTTTTCTTCTTTCTTTCTTTTTCTTTCTTTCTTTCTTTCTTTCTTTCTTTCTGAAAATTAAAGAGAAATTACATGAATACATTAATAATATACATATATAAATCATTTTAATTTCTCTCAAATTTTCTGATCTCTCTCTCTCTCTAACAATGGAAATAATTACAAATCCATATATACTTCAGTAAAAATCAATCATCAGCCAACCTGTTTTCTAGATTGATATCTGAAAAAAAAAGAAAAAAAAGGAAGCATCTTACAAAAGTTCTACAAAAACATCTCCTTTGTTCGGCAAAAAGGGAGTCAAACAGGCCATCCTGAAATGTTGCAGATCTTAATCAAAGGCCCATTTCAATGACATTTAGACGTCATCTTTTCTTAATGAGATTAATACAGCTGTAGCATCAAAGCTAGAGGGGCTGTTGGTTCACTGAGATTCGCACTCAAATGAGACTCATTTTGTTTTTATTATTGTGTTTGCTGTTCCCGCATTGTGTGGGAGGATCTGCAAGTTTCCATCTTTCTGACAGATCTAGTAATGCAAAAACACTTCCCTCTCATTCTCTGCATAGCTAAAGAAGTTAAAAAAATTAAAAAAAATCACAGGATTGTATAAATTAAGCCTGCCTGAAAAATGTCATAAATAATGAAATGTGTGCACTATTTTCCCAATCCTGTTTTTTCCTTATAAATAAATGATCATTTGTTTCTCGACATTGTCACACAAAAGACTCAGACTCCTCTCGCACATTTTAATTATTCTGTAAGAAATGCAACATGAACGGAAGGGGTCTGTCTTCTTGCTTTTGCACTTACTGAGTGAAGCAAAGGAACATGTGTTGAAAGGGCAATAAGGACTGCACTGTAATAGAAAAGGACAGACAAAGAGCCAGAGTTAGAAACTTGCTCACAAATCATTAAGGTTGAGCATAACCTGCAACCTAGGAAGGATTAATGATATTGGATTGGTTGACAGTACTTGCAGATGCTGTTTAGGAATAGAGTTACTCCTTGTTAAAGTCTCCCTCAGTAGTAGCAAGAGCAGAAATGGAAATTAAGAGAGGGAGAGAGAGAGAGAGAGAGAGAGAGAGGAACATCACTTTCTCATGTGTAAACAGCGCTATCCCAGGACACATCTGTCATGGCCCTAATTAGAATCCGCCTTTGGCTTTTGGATGAAATGGAGGAATGGAGAGGGAGGTTTACTTTCCAGGCCCAATAACATCTGCAGTACAAACACTCCACCTATCTAACCACAGTGCT
Organism: Sinocyclocheilus rhinocerous; assembly: GCF_001515625.1. Lineage (NCBI taxonomy): Eukaryota > Metazoa > Chordata > Actinopteri > Cypriniformes > Cyprinidae > Sinocyclocheilus > Sinocyclocheilus rhinocerous. Next base: position 943,444 of record NW_015641116.1, read on the forward strand.
GTCAGAGGCTCACAGGCTGAGAGATGGCACACACACACACACACACACACACAGCCGTGTGACATAAGGGCAGAAGCAGAAGCTATTAAAGACCCTTTCTGTAAATGCAGCCGGAAGGTCTTGTATGTCAGAGCAATGTAGATACAAAATTTTTCTGGCAGGTAACAAAGCAGCAAAGTCGTCTTCAGGGGTGCGGACAGCGGGACAAGCAGGAATGTTGCCCATGCAGGCCTTGTAATTGAGGAAGCCTCCAAAAGAGACAGGTTAACTACAAAAGATTTGTTCTGTATATGCTAGTGACATCACTAAAATCAATGCAGCAGTATCATTCTTAAAAGGAATAGTTCACCCAAAAATGAAAATTTAGTCACCCTCAGGCCATCCAAGATGTAGAGGAGTTTGTTTCTTCATCATATTAGGAGAAATTTAGCATTACATTACTTGGATCACTTAGACACATTGGATCCTCTGGCGTGAATGGGTGCCGTCAGAATGAGAGTTCAAACAGCTGATAAAAACGATCATTATCACAATAATCCACAAGTAATCCACACGACTCCAGCTAGAATGCAGAAAACCAGTGCTTTGAAGAATCTATAAACCAATATGCTGATTACAATAACCTACAATTCAACACTAAGAACTTGTTTCATCTTTAAAGACTTTTAGATTTATATTTATTTCTTGGTCCATGCTATGCAATAGAAACATATTAGCATTTAAATCTAAAAGTGTCTAATTGATCTTGTAACTAATTTAGTTTATTGTAGCATGTTTCATACAGATAAGACTGTCAGCTGCCACCTGGTGTTCATGCTCAAGAGTGGAGGGAATCCTGTTACAGTTCATCTAAAGACTTTACTTACTAATGTATTCAGTCAATAAGTGTTACGCATATTCCTCAAGACATTTATCTACCAGACTGAAATACTGCTAATAGAAAGCACAGTGGGTGGAGTCAATTCAAGATGAAATGCCAAAATGTCAAACATTTGCATCCTCATTAAATAATTTGACGTCATGTAACCCAACAACGTTTAATATTAATATTTTTAACACTATGAATATTTGATGGATCACAATAAAAATGTAAACACACATCAAATATTCCATACGCAAGGTTCTACCCATAAATCATTATGTTAATTTTCATATTTAAAGGGAGAGTAAATTACTTTGATCCTTTTCTTTGCTCCTTTGGCACCGACGTTAAATTGGTAGCAACATTTACATTTATTATAGGTCAAATATCAGCTAATTAGCTAAATGATACATATCATATAATGTGTCATTAGGGTATAATGTAAATTCACCTAAAGGTCCTAATTAAAATGTATTTATTAATGACCTATTAATGACTGACAATATAAAGTATGTAAAGTATATACTTTATTGAATATGAAGTCATAAATACTTCATACACTATAATACTTAATACACAGTTTAACCTATACTGTACAATATTAATGCTATTTGCACTCTTAAAAACCATTTGTTTCTTGTCATTTGCACTACCATGGTAACTTGCCTTCATATCCCATTCTCAGCCTTGCCCTTTTTGCACATTTATGGCTAAATACTTAATAATGATCTGTACTGTAATGACCGCGGGACATATATACCTAATTTTTCTGTACAAAGCACCTTCTATATTTGTACTCCTTGTCATTTGCACTGAGCTGGTCTCTACTTGCTCTGCTGCATAATCATGCACTTTTTATAGAACCATAGTAATATTTTACATAATCATAATAATATCATACAGTATACTGTTATTATTATAGAACTATAATATATAGACATATTTCTATTTGCACTTCTGGTTAGATGCATTTCATTGCCTCTGTAGTTGTACTCTGCACAAGAAGGTCAATAAAGTTGAATCCAATCTAATCTAAATGGTCACACAGTCTCTGTATTTTTTTCTAAGTTCACTTGTTTCAGACACAGAGGTAGACTGGCTGTTCAGGTAGGGTTGTGTGTGTGTGTGTGTGTGTGTGTGTGTGCGTGTGTTGACAGTGAATACAGTGTGCATCCTCATTAAATAATTTGACGTCATGTAACCCAACAACGTTTAATATTAATATTTTTAACACTATGAATATTTGATGGATCACAATAAAAATGTAAACACACATCAAATATTCCATACGCAAGGTTCTACCCATAAATCATTATGTTAATTTTCATATTTAAAGGGAGAGTAAATTACTTTGATCCTTTTCTTTGCTCCTTTGGCACCGACGTTAAATTGGTAGCAACATTTACATTTATTATAGGTCAAATATCAGCTAATTAGCTAAATGATACATATCATATAATGTGTCATTAGGGTATAATGTAAATTCACCTAAAGGTCCTAATTAAAATGTATTTATTAATGACCTATTAATGACTGACAATATAAAGTATGTAAAGTATATACTTTATTGAATATGAAGTCATAAATACTTCATACACTATAATACTTAATACACAGTTTAACCTATACTGTACAATATTAATGCTATTTGCACTCTTAAAAACCATTTGTTTCTTGTCATTTGCACTACCATGGTAACTTGCCTTCATATCCCATTCTCAGCCTTGCCCTTTTTGCACATTTATGGCTAAATACTTAATAATGATCTGTACTGTAATGACCGCGGGACATATATACCTAATTTTTCTGTACAAAGCACCTTCTATATTTGTACTCCTTGTCATTTGCACTGAGCTGGTCTCTACTTGCTCTGCTGCATAATCATGCACTTTTTATAGAACCATAGTAATATTTTACATAATCATAATAATATCATACAGTATACTGTTATTATTATAGAACTATAATATATAGACATATTTCTATTTGCACTTCTGGTTAGATGCATTTCATTGCCTCTGTAGTTGTACTCTGCACAAGAAGGTCAATAAAGTTGAATCCAATCTAATCTAAATGGTCACACAGTCTCTGTATTTTTTTCTAAGTTCACTTGTTTCAGACACAGAGGTAGACTGGCTGTTCAGGTAGGGTTGTGTGTGTGTGTGTGTGTGTGTGTGTGTGTGTGTGGTGTATTGTTTACAGCACGGGTGCACTCATGGGGCTCTTTGAAGGGCTGAGGCAGCGCTGCCTGTGATAATTAGGGTGCAATGACCTTCTCATTAGAGCTAGGAGTCCTGATGATTATTTCCCCCCTTTTCTCTTAACATGGACCAGCCACAGAGACAATTTTGGAATATCAAAGCAATTCTCTAAGATATTTATTAGAGTCCAAATGACAAAAACACATAGCAAAAACCTTTGAATTAC
>NW_015641116.1:948895-973999 GCF_001515625.1 Sinocyclocheilus rhinocerous
CACTGTATTCACTGTCAACACACGCACACACACACACACACACACACACACACAACCCTACCTGAACAGCCAGTCTACCTCTGTGTCTGAAACAAGTGAACTTAGAAAAAAATACAGAGACTGTGTGACCATTTAGATTAGATTGGATTCAACTTTATTGACCTTCTTGTGCAGAGTACAACTACAGAGGCAATGAAATGCATCTAACCAGAAGTGCAAATAGAAATATGTCTATATATTATAGTTCTATAATAATAACAGTATACTGTATGATATTATTATGATTATGTAAAATATTACTATGGTTCTATAAAAAGTGCATGATTATGCAGCAGAGCAAGTAGAGACCAGCTCAGTGCAAATGACAAGGAGTACAAATATAGAAGGTGCTTTGTACAGAAAAATTAGGTATATATGTCCCGCGGTCATTACAGTACAGATCATTATTAAGTATTTAGCCATAAATGTGCAAAAAGGGCAAGGCTGAGAATGGGATATGAAGGCAAGTTACCATGGTAGTGCAAATGACAAGAAACAAATGGTTTTTAAGAGTGCAAATAGCATTAATATTGTACAGTATAGGTTAAACTGTGTATTAAGTATTATAGTGTATGAAGTATTTATGACTTCATATTCAATAAAGTATATACTTTACATACTTTATATTGTCAGTCATTAATAGGTCATTAATAAATACATTTTAATTAGGACCTTTAGGTGAATTTACATTATACCCTAATGACACATTATATGATATGTATCATTTAGCTAATTAGCTGATATTTGACCTATAATAAATGTAAATGTTGCTACCAATTTAACGTCGGTGCCAAAGGAGCAAAGAAAAGGATCAAAGTAATTTACTCTCCCTTTAAATATGAAAATTAACATAATGATTTATGGGTAGAACCTTGCGTATGGAATATTTGATGTGTGTTTACATTTTTATTGTGATCCATCAAATATTCATAGTGTTAAAAATATTAATATTAAACGTTGTTGGGTTACATGACGTCAAATTATTTAATGAGGATGCAAATGTTTGACATTTTGGCATTTCATCTTGAATTGACTCCACCCACTGTGCTTTCTATTAGCAGTATTTCAGTCTGGTAGATAAATGTCTTGAGGAATATGCGTAACACTCATTGATTGAATACATTAGTAAGTAAAATCTTTACATGAACTGTAACAGGATTCTCTCCACTTGAGCATGAACACCAGGTGAGAGCTGACAGTCTTTATCTTTTAATCTGTATGAAACATGCTACGGTAAATTAGTTACCAGATCAATTAGGCACTTTTAGATTTAAATATGTAATCTTAAAAAGTCTTTAAAAAATGAAACACTTTTTTAGTGTTGCATAAGTTATTGTTATCAGAATATCGGTTTATAGATTCTTCAAAGCACTGGTTTTCTTAAAAATAAAAAACGACACAATAATCCACAAGTAATCCACACGACTCCAGCTAGAATGCAGAAAACCAGTGCTTTGAAGAATCTATAAACCGATATTCTGATAACAATAACTTATGCAACACTAAAAAAGTGTTTCATTTTTTAAAGACTTTTTAAGATTACATATTTAAATCTAAAAGTGCCTAATTGATCTGGTAACTAATTTACCGTAGCATGTTTCATACAGATTAAAAGATAAAGACTGTCAGCTCTCACCTGGTGTTCATGCTCAAGTGGAGAGAATCCTGTTACAGTTCATGTAAAGATTTTACTTACTAATGTATTCAATCAATGAGTGTTACGCATATTCCTCAAGACATTTATCTTACAGACTGAGTTATTGCTTATAGAAAGCACAGTGGGTGGAGTCTATTCAAGATGAAACGATGTCTTGTTCATAGTTAACATTTTCATCCTCATTAAATGATGTGACGTCATGCAACCCAACAATGTTTAATATTAATGTTCTTAACACTATGAATATTTGATGAATCACAAGATAAATGTAAACACATATCAAATATTCCAAACGGTAAGGTTCTACCCACAATTCATTAAGTTAATTTTCTAATTATTTAAAGGGAAAGTAACTTTCTTTGATTCTTTTCTTTGCTCCTTTGGCACTGATATTAAATTGGTAGCAACGTTTACATTTATTATAGGTCAAATATCAGCTAATTAGCTAAATGATACATATCATATAATGTGTCATTAGGGTATAATGTAAATTTATCTAAAGGTCTTAATTAAAATGTGCCCTATTAATGACCGACAATGTACTGACAATATAAAGCATGTAAAGTATATAACTTTTATATATGAACTCATTAATACTTCAAATACACCTGTACTATGTTATTCGCACTCTTAAAATTCATTTGTCTCGTCATTTGCACTACCATGGTAACTTGCTTTTATGCCTCATTCTTAGCCTTGCCCTTTTGCACATTTATGACTAAATACTTCATGATCTATACTGTCATGGCCACAGAACATATATACCTAATTTTTCTGTACAATGCATCTTCTATATTTGTACTCCTTGTCATTTGCACTGAGCTGGTCTCTACTTTCTCTACTGCATAATCATGTACTTTTTATAGAAACAGTAATATTTTACATAATCATAATGATATTCTATATTATTATTATACAACCATAATATATAGACATATTGCTATTTGTGGTTAGATGCATTCCATTGCCTCTGTAGTTGTACTCTACACAAGGTGGTCAATAAAGTTGAATCCAATCTAATCTAAATGTGCACACAGTTTTCTTTTCTAAGTTCACTTGTTTCAGATGCAGAGGTAGACTGGTTGTACAGGTAAGGCTGTGTGTGTGTGTGTGTGTGTGTTTGTGCGTGGTGTATTGTCTACAGCACTGATGCGCTCATGAGGCTCTTTGAAGGGCTGAGGCAGAGCTGCCTGTGATAATTAGGGTGCAATGACCTTCTCATTAGAGCCAGGAGTCCTGATGATTATTTCCCCCCTTTTCTCTTAACGTGGACCAGCCACAGAGACAATTTTGGAATATCAAAGCAATTCTCTAAGATATTTATTAGAGTCCAAATGACAAAAACACATAGCAAAAACCTTTGAATTACCAACCCGCTAATGTATGCAGGGCCAAATGAATGGCTCGACTTTCTTTCGTTTTTTTTTTTTTCGCCCCCTCTCTCTTGTAGCTTAAATTTTTCATTACAAATTTCCGGAGCTTCAAAGTAGCATCTCACAGTCGGCCCCCTTTCTTCTCTCCGGCATGACAAAGAACTGTCAAAAACTGTCCCTGTGTTTGTTACTGTCTGTCTCCCCCTGTCTGTTTATTCCCCCTTGCATCTAAATGTCAAATAACCACGCTTAAATACAGCACAGCATCCCCTCATCTGGAGAGGCTTAGAGAGACGGGGAAAGAGAGAGAGAGAGTGGGTGAAATGAAGAAAAAACAGCAGAAGGCATCTAAAAGGGCCTTAATTAATCTTGTGCATTGATTTTGTTTTAGTGTGATGTATTCAATGAAAAAAAGATGACTCTACAAGGAGCTCTCATTAAAATCATTAGCAGCTTGATGTTAGCTGAAAACATCTCACTCTTGCACTTCAAAGCACATTTGCAGGTCTGTCTTTAATGTTGTGGAGAATGGTCTTCTCTAAAGAGCAACAAACAGGGCCCACTGGACCTCTTCGGCTGGAGTGTAAAATGTGCGGGACAATGTGTCCCTCAGCACAGCATCCCCTCATCTGGAGAGGCTTAGAGAGACGGGGAAAGAGAGAGAGAGAGTGGGTGAAATGAAGAAAAAACAGCAGAAGGCATCTAAAAGGGCCTTAATTAATCTTGTGCATTGATTTTGTTTTAGTGTGATGTATTCAATGAAAAAAAGATGACTCTACAAGGAGCTCTCATTAAAATCATTAGCAGCTTGATGTTAGCTGAAAACATCTCACTCTTGCACTTAAAAGCACATTTGCAGGTCTGTCTTTAATGTTGTGGAGAATGGTCTTCTCTAAAGAGCAACAAACAGGGCCCACTGGACCTCTTCGGCTGGAGTGTAAAATGTGCGGGACAATGTGTCCCTGTTCTAGCCAAGCTGGACTGTGCCCAAGCTGTCCAGTGCAGGACACAGTGCTGTACCTGAGTACGGGCAAACAGGAGGTTTTGACACTTTCCGTCCAATTAGGGGTGTCCTGAATGGGGCCCCGGCCGAAATGCTGACTGTGGGGGTTGAATAGGGGTGATTAAAGACACTAGGTTTAAATACAGGATGTGCCAAAAACAACATGGAGAAGAGGAGTGATTCACAGCACACTATGCTGCACTAAAACCAAGCTGGAGGAGTGGGCTATTCAATCAAATATTCATTATAGCTTGGGTGCGACACTTCCGTTTGTTTAGCATTATCACACTGATCACCAGTACTTTAAATGAGAATCAAATAAAATTCTATATATGACTATGCATTCAAGACAGACTGTAAAGAAAATTAATTTATGATTAACAAATATTGCACTATAATGTTCTGGGTACAAGGTAGATTGTCATTTAATTTATCTCAGTAATAATGAAAGGCGTAATATACAGTAAAAACAATGACACTTAAAGGGTCAGTTCACCCAAAAATGAAAATTAGGCTGCGTTTTACTCACCCCCGAGGCATCCTAGGTGTATATGACTTTCTTCTTTCAGACGAATCCAGTCGGAGTTATATTAAAAATTGTCTTTGATCTTTCAAGCTGTTTAATGCCACTCAGCAGGTGTTGCATTGCTTCAGTCCAAAAAAACTTAAATAAAAATCGCCCATCCACAAAAAAAGTGTCTCACACAGCTCCGGGGGTGAACAAAGGCCTTCTGTAGCGAATCTCATTTTTGGGTGAACTAACCCTTTAAAGTCCATGGAATTCAGGATAAAATAAAATAAAAACAAATTAATTTAAAATAAAATAATAAAATAAAAATACATTATTTTTAGATTATTATATTCTGCATAAGATTGTTTTAAATATTATGCTTGACAGACAGACAGATACATACATACATAAAAGAAATTTCTTGTCATCTGGACAAGATTGTTCAAAAAAATTATGCCAGATAGACAGAGAGACACAGCGGCTTAGGCATAATGGAATGATGTGCATCATAAAACTGAAACACAAAATTTACACTCATAAAATGAGGGTACATGTCAAAATGATGATGTACAAACATTCTAAAATTAGTAAAATTCATATGACATCGGTAATTGCATCAGCATACTCAACTGAATGAGCAATCTCGGTTACCTGCATTAGAGCCGTAACAAACAAATTGCTGATCAGACTCATCAAACTCTTCCAATGGAAGTAACTTAAGGTCTAATTTGAGGCAAAATACAGATGATCTGGATTTGTAAAAACTGCCCATTAAAAAGTACAAAAACATCAACACATAGGTCGACTGACATCAACGTGATCGGCACGCAGCATCATAAAACAAAAACCCCCAGGCTATTAAGAAATCATCCACAAACTTATAAAACCACATAAAGATCAGATGCTAACTTTATAAGACATTTAGCAGAGAAACCTGATTTGAATTATCCAGTGGTAAAGTGCCATATGGTTCAAATGCACTTGGAGATTGTGAAGATTAAAATGCTTGACTGACATGCGTTGACGGACATCTCCCTCACATATTATCCCTCACTCATCAAGAACAAACAAAGCCACAGCCTCCAAAATAATTACATCATTAAAACTGCGCTGGACCAATTAAAGCCCAGCTCCCCTTACCTGCTTTCACAGCTAATTAAGAAATTAACCCTCCATTTAGGCTTTGGCACTCTGCCGTAAATGCTAATAGATGGGGGACTTAAAAAATGGGCCAGCCCTGTAAACATATAGCACCAAATATGCATGACATAGGATTTGATTATCTCTGTTTAAGATGCTGATTGGTGTTGACATAAGGTTAAAATGGAGGCAATTGTTGATTTGGTTTAATCATGATGTGATTGCAAGAAAATTAAACATTTGGGGTTTAAAACATCCGCAGGACAATCGGCGTGTAAGCGAACTCGACTCGTTTTGAGTTTCTTATTTAGGTCAGCTCATCCAAAGGTGTGGAATGGACAGGCTGATGCTTGAAATGACACCGGATGAGTGATGCACCCTAAAGGAGGAATGCACTTGAGTGTGATCCATTAACTTGGCCTTTTTTTGCAGCCTTGAGCCTGATGCACCTGCAAAGCTTCCCCTTATACCAAGTGCTGTATAAATTAATCACATGCAGCCTCATGCACTTTGATGCATTTCCTAATACACATTAATGAGGGGTGACAGCTGTAACCAAAAGGCAGAATAAATCACTTACAATTTAGGTAAAATAACAGTGTACCTGGAAGACATTTGTACTATGTCTATCACGCATCCCATCCCATTCCATACTCCTCCTTTTTATGATTTGTGTTTTTTAAAAATCTTTGCTTAGCGGTCTGAATCAGAGATCAAACTGATTGTGAATCGTTCGGAGGCGATACTGAGTTAACAACTGACTCCCTCGTTGAACCACAAGCAATGTTTTGCATTTGTTCAATTCAAAATGAAATGGGAATCGTTACTGTGATGTACATTTTAGATTTGTGAAAAAATAGGGCTATTTGCTGGCCAGGGTTTCTGCAGGTTTGACTTTTTCAAAACCTTTTTTAAGACCAATCAAAGAAAATTTAAAGGGGTCATATGATGCTTTTTTAAAGATCATTATTTTGTGTATTTGGTGTAACAGAATATGTTGACATGCTTTAATGTTCAAAAAACACATTATTTTTCAAATACTGTACATTATTGTAGGTCCTCTATGCCCCGCCTCTCTCAAACGCTTTGTTTTCTACAAAGTCCCTCCTTCCGACAAGCGCAGTCTGCTCTGATTGGCCAGCTGACCCAGTGCATTGTGATTGGCCGAACACCGCAAGCACTCGTCGGAAATGTAACGCCCCTTACCATAATCGCGAGCTTCATCTTTCACAATAAATGTAAAGACAGAGCCCGAAAGGGGAACAGAGTCGCGTGACAGACACAGTGATGAAGCTGGTATGTGTCTGCAGTACACAAGCCGCGGTTAAGACAGCTGACGTGCTATGATTTCTGACAGGCAGTTCACTCTCCTGTGATGTGACCCTGTTCCCCACACACACACACACACACACGACGCGTTACTCTGCGCTGTGCAAAACTCCGCATTTGAACAGTCAATAGCAAATACTTAAACTAGTAACAAAACATACTTACAGTAGCTGATTCAGAAGCGCCAGATTGTCATAGCAAAGTCAGAATTACCTCCTCTCCTAGGTTCACGAAACGGTCGTCCATAAAATGCATTGCTGTTCTGTTGTAAGTAATTTTAAAGATTCCTAAATGCATCTACTTTCGGAAGGCCAAGTAAAGTGCTTTTGCTTTCGCCTAGAAACACACAGCGTCTCCTTGACATGGCTGCTTCAACACTAACTGCGGTTACTGAGACCACGCCTTCTTTCTTTGCGTGCACATTTGGGCGGCATTATGCTAATATTTCCACATAGTGAGGTAGATATGTGGGGGCGTGTTAGAACGAGCCGTTTTAGGGGGGCGTGGCAGAGTCTTAACTTTGATAAAGAATATCTCTTTGGTTTTGAGACTTTAGTCTTTGCAACTTCAGGGATCTTATCTATGCACAATCAGCTTGTAACACTCCAAAGAGAAAGGAAAACTTGAAATCGCATCATATGACCCCTTTAAGGAGTAAATTAAAGGGAACACGATACATCAGTATTTTCTCTAAATGTAAATGCCTAGGAAGCAGACAATGAGATTCCATTACTTTTGAACAAAAACATATCTTAACTAGAATATAGAAATCAAATTTTTACTGTACCTTCTGACAATGCTGTAAAAAGTGTTGTTCTTCCTTAGTATTTTTGTCTTGTTTTTCAGTGCAAAAGATTCTTAATCATGATACAATTATTTAAGAAGCAAAATGACTGAATATATGAAGTCTTGTTTTCCGAGAAATTGATCAAAATGAAGTGAGTTTATGATTAAAACAAGAACAAATATCTGCCAAATGGCCTTTAAAAAAAGAAAAAAAAGAAAGAAAAAAAAAACAATTCAAAGGGAAAACAATCTTGGTTTAAGGATGTTTAGATATTTGCACTAGAAAACAAGACAAAATACTGAGGAAGATACATTTTTTGCAGCATTTAATGCCATGGCTTCATGAATTGAAAGACTTTTTTAAAGTCTTAATTTGTGGAAGGGTGAATAAAGAAAAAAAATTCAAAAGACCTTTTTAATACCCACAGAAACCCTGCTGGATGTTATATAACAATGTGTAATTAAAGATACATATCTGTTCTAATAAATTATGGTAGACTATTCTATTATATTAAAAATATAAATATTAAAATATCAAAATGGGTGGCTTAACTAGAATATAGAAATAAAATTTTTACTGTACCTTCTGACAACGCTGTAAAAAGTGTTGTTCTTCCTTAGTATTTTTGTCTTGTTTTTCAGTGCAAAAGATTCTTAATCATGATACAATTATTTAAGAAGCAAAATGACTGAATATATGAAGTCTTGTTTTCCGAGAAATTGATCAAAATGAAGTGAGTTTATGATTAAAACAAGAACAAATATCTGCCAAATGGCCTTTAAAAAAAGAAAAAAAAGAAAGAAAAAAAAAACAATTCAAAGGGAAAACAATCTTGGTTTAAGGATGTTTAGATATTTGCACTAGAAAACAAGACAAAATACTGAGGAAGATTCATTTTTTGCAGCATTTAATGCCATGGCTTCATGAATTGAAAGACTTTTTTAAAGCCTTAATTTGTGGAAGGGTGAATAAAGAAAAAAAATTAAAAAGACCTTTTTAATACCCACAGAAACCCTGCTGGATGTTATATAACAATGTGTAATTAAAGATACATATCTGTTCTAATAAATTATGGTAGACTATTCTATTATATTAAAAATATAAATATTAAAATATCAAAATGGGTGATGTTCAACTATAATCGACACAGCAGAGTCACACTGATATGGCACAAATACAATTAGCATCGCTAGAGTGACAGCATCAAATTAGAATTAATTTATATTAAATGCAACAAGAAAAACTCACGAGTTTATGTATAACTGAAATCGTTGTGTGCCTATACTAAAATCTGTGTACATTGTTCATAGGTTAAAATGACTTTGTAGACTTAGGCTTTGTACTCAAAATCCCACCATAAACAGAGCACTCTTAAAAGTATAAATACACTGCAAAATATCTCATTAAGTTCATTAAATGACCTTCAGCAGTGTTAATAAAGCGCGGAATACAGCGGCAGTGTGGCCGATTCTATTATTCATCTTTGGCCTGTAATGACATTTATCAGCTGTCAGAAGCATTGCAGGGGGTTGCTTGTGAGGACTGGGGTGAACTGAGCGCCTAAGGGGTGCACAAGACATTTTTCAGCGTGTGTGAGGCTGTTTATACTAAAAACATACATATAACACAAACCAGTAAATATGGTTACAATATACTGAACGTCAGCCCACTAAGGGGAGGCTTGTGACCTTCCTGGTTCCAGAGCAGGCCCATATTTCTCCCTCCCAATAAAAGGCTTTAAAGGGATCCTAAAGATTTAATTAAGATGTCAGCTGGCGTGGGTCACTCCTAGTGCAGTATCACAGGCTGGAAGATATACTGTACCACTACAAAGGGCCAGGCTGAAGCTAAGTGGCCTGGCAGAGCTGTGCTGGAATGCAGGATTTCTGATTTACAAAGGGAGCCTCACTGTAAAACACTAGCAGTTTAAACACATTTGCAAAGCTCTGAGCAGACAGTGCTCACTGCTCTGTCCGGCCAAAAAGGGGCTCAGGACAGTTGTTATTATTCGGATTAAGGAATATCAGTCTGAGAAATAGATGAAAACAGTCTTAACATGTTGATACAGTACAACAGTTAAATCTGTTTGGCTGAGTAGCGTTCCAAGAGCATCAATATACAGTCCAACAACATAGGAAGTTTGCACACAGAACACATTTCTGCATTCCACTGTGCTGCATTTCCATTGATTTTCTATGTAAATGCGTTAGATGGACGTCTCGAACATGGTTGTGACATCTTTGCCAAATCTGACATCCAACTTCAGAGGTAAATGGAACACAGCAAAAGTGAGTGATTCATTCAATCAATTTGTTAAAAAATTATGATTTAATCAGGAACGAAACAAACAACTGTCATTAAGAGTGAGTCATTGCATTGTTTAACCAACCGATTCTTTCAAAACCATGTATTCAGGAAACGCGCAACAGTTCTGCTGTGGCTTCATTTGGGACTATTTTCACTGAGCAAAAACAGACTAAAGTTTAAGTTGCTAAAAACCTCTAAACCTCAACATCTTGCTTACACATACTCCACTTTCAAAATATCAAACAAAAAGTCCTCATCCAATACTTTTTCATAATGCAAAGCAAAGTACTGACAGGCCACAAAAGGGTAAAGAATGCTTTTCTCACTGCCTGTCATCCTGTTATTTCGAAAGCCTTTTTGCATCTCACAACAGATGAGATTTTGAAGGGCACTTAAGGGGCTTCTTTGGGGGCTCAAGAAGAGGAGGGTGGGCATACCGAGTGACAGTGGGCCAACAGTTAGAGTCTCTTTAACGCTCTGGAACTAACCGGCCTTCATGTGCACCAAAAGAGCCCTGTCACAACCCCCAGCCTAAAGCAGCCCCACGGCTCATGGGACAAATATAAAAAAATAAGCCTCCACAGGGCCTGACAAGAACTTGTCTTAGTTGATCAGGTAAGACAGCACTGTGTGAGCATGTCTGCCAAGCCACAAGGGCCAGCATATCTAAAATCTAAGATCTGCCTCTCATGCTACTGTAAATCTCATCCAATTATTTAAAACTACATGTGGTATTATTTTATCCATTCACATGAGAAATTATAAATGAGTGTTTTTTTCTTCTACTTTTTTTTTTTTGAGTGCGTCCTGTTGGGGGGCCTCTGTGCATTAAAAAAAAAGACTTTTTGGAAAGTCCTATTAAAAAAAACAAACAATCAAGGGCCTTTTGAAAAGGTCCTGTAAAGAAGACATGGTGAGATTCACCATTTTTCTCACATGCAGCAATGCATTAGGAAGATGTGGAAGAGCTATTCTGGGTCATGTACCATGCGTGTTTCCCTTAATCCTCCTCCACAAGCGTCCAACCAAGTGAAGACCGATGCCTTTGTTAAATATTCATCAATGGCTGTCAATAATTAACCGCTCATTATATGAACTCAACGAGGATTCTCATTTTAAAATTAATGTGCTGCTAATGCACAGGGTGAAACCGCACTCTTAAGAGCCGGAAACCTACCATGAAAGCATGATCCTCGCTATTCTTCCACATTTGTAGAGAGAACAGAGAGCTTTGTCTTCAATCAAAAATTTAAAGCGCTTGTCCCTGCTCCTCAGAGTTCGATCTGTTGGTTTTGTATTCTTTAACTGAACAAGACATATCAACTACGGCAATAGAAAATGGAGCTTGTTATTTCTGCTTCTTTTAAAGAGAAACTTTAAAAGAACAACTTTCCGAACACGTATCCTTCTGAGAGCCGAGCATAATGACGTGAGAAAGAAATTTGTTCGGATTTGTCATAGAGACGTATTGTAAGATCAGCACTGAGTTTTTCGCGGGTGTGAGGATGCTGTCCTGAGGCGAAGGCAATGCAAAAGCAGCTGTAATCAACTACATCAAAGAGAGAAGTCACTGTTTCTACTCTGAGAAACTTTGAGGTGTGTGTTAATAACCATGCATGGAGGATTTTCTTTTCTTTATTGTTGTTTGTTGTTGTTCTGATTTACAGCAGGAAATCCCTCACTGAGCCATCAGAGAGTTGAGCTGTTGATTATGTGTGTGAGTGTGTGTATGGCTTTAGGCCATGACCATGCAAGTAAACAGAAGCAAGCTGTACACACTCGCAAACATACACATATGGTTCATACCGCACAGCTTTGTTATTTCCATTGTTATTACCCCATTTGTATAATTAGGCAACTAAATTACTCACATCAAAGATGCCCGCCCCTAACAGACACCCGCATCTGAGGACCATGGAAAGCTGCCTTGCTCATCTCCTACTAAAAGATGCTAGCCTTGATTAGCACGCTATTATGAGTGCTTAAAGCAAAGGAGTTGAACACACTCACACATTCTCTCTGGCACTTCTGCCTAGAATAACATTATTCTCCCTGTCTGTCAACGGGCTTCCTGTCTTCCTTGTGGGCAATGTCTCATTTTAACACAGATTATAAACACACAGGAATCAATATGTGCTTGAGTGTGTTCAGCATTGTTCTTTCTCCACGAGGTTTTAGGAGTAGAACAGTGTTAAATTAAGTATCGACATTGAGTAAGTCTCACAATCAGACTGATGACACTTATCAATACAAGCCTTTTGACAGCACACATTCTGTCTTTGGACTCAAATTCCAATGTCACTGTAAAAAGAAAATGATATGACACTACTAAAAAAGAAGAAAAGATGGTTTGAATATTGTAGATTTTCAAGTAATGCATCTCAGTACAGCTTTTTTGCTATGAACAAATAAGCACAGAGAGTAAGTTGGATTAATGCATTTTTTTTTGTTCAAACTGTCATACACAGAAAAAAAAATTAAATTCCGGCATGCACTAGGGCATGAATAATTAATATGGTTGCATTGTTTAACTGTTTGCTACTTCTATTTACACGATTGTTGAATTAGTTGTCATGTTTAATAACTTACTGCCTTTTTATGTCAGGATGCATTCATTCTTCTACTTCAGAATGATCAGTTATTTTAATGTTACCCTTGTCATCTTTAATGTAGCAAGTGTTTAGTCTCATGAATGTTTATATGATGAATATTCATGTGTTGTTGTCAGCCGTTCAAGATGACAAGCACATGATACAGTATGTGCTTGATATGTAAATTTAGTACAGGAAATATGTCATAATATTAAACAACTGAAATGAATGTAACAATGTACATAAAGGCAAACCTTTGTAAAGAACTCTTTTTGAGAGTATACAACTAGAAAGAGTTACTCAACTTGACATACTGTACAGTAAGTTCAGTCAAGACACCTTGAGGTAAAAGAAACTGAATTAAAAAGCCATGCAATATTTAAAAAAATTTTTTTACAGTTACCTAGCTCTTTGGATGTTCTGAATATCTGGTGTTTCCCTGTCCTACACTAAAGTGCTGAATTTGCTAGTCTCCTGACATTGAGGTGAACAAAGATGGCCACGCAGTACTAAGTAATGGGAGAAAGACTTGTCAAAGACAGTTTGCAGAAACTTGAGTGACAAAACCAACGCTGCCTCTGCCATCAATTTAATGGCGATTACTATTTCATGTATTTTACTTAAAGAGCATATGCAAAATTAAAAGTAAGTCACAAAAAACACATTTTATGTGGTATTTAAAGAATAATATGCATAATATATCAGGCTGTTAATATTTATGAACAAGAACCTTAAGTATTGCTTGTCTTAGTCTACACTTTCACTGAAAGTTTTGACTTCATGGTCTCAATTAATAAAAAAAGTAAAAAAAGGGGGTTGGGGTTTGAAGCTTTCTCCAGGTTCTCCAATTTTTTCTCTTGAATTCTCAAGTGACTGCTAGTGACCTACATATTAGAATGAAACATGTCAGCGTATCACTGTTTAAATGAACATGTTTGTTGGAGCCATATACTTAAAAAAAAAAAAAAAAGTATAATTTCAAATGTAAAATATTGTAAAAATCAATGAAAAAAAATGTATATAGGTTAACAGTAAGTTCCTGTACTATATACAGGGAAAAACTGTAAAATATCTAACCAGACATTTCATATCATGTTACAGTAATATGCTGTTAATTGTACAGTTTTTAGAATTAAAAAAAGAACAAATCAACGTATAATTTAGTCAAAAACTGTAAACTGGTATTCTCAGAATTCCCTGCATGAAACTCCACATTTGAAAGTATTTTGTTTAAATAATGTTCATTAATAGTTTTTAAGAAACTATTATTGTGGTGGTTGTCAGTATATGTTAAAGGTAAAAAACAGATTTTAGTAGCAGTGTGCATGTTTGAATGTACTGGTTTGCATAAAAAATTTCACTCTTATTTTTTTGGTAAAAACTACAGATTTTTTTTTACAGTGTAGCCTTGTGGGCAGTGCTCTGCTGGCTTGCACTTTCCTATCAAAAATAAAGGTATTCAAATAAATTAATTTAAAAAATGACTAAGTTAGCATGTAATGAAGTCTAAAATTATTTTACCAACTCAATAATGCTGTGTAAAATGGAAATATTACATCTATTATGGTAATTATGACAATATTATGGTAACAAGAATATGTCATGACCATTATCTAAATATATCCAAAAATTAAATACTTCACATGGAAATGTTGTACATTTGTATGACTTTACAATAATTTGAGGCGAACAATGTAGGCTAACCTAAAGGTTCACAGTGGCATTTAGAAATATTATGCCAGTTGTCAAAACTGTAATGGTTTTATATATATATATATATCAGCAAAAATGACAAGAGATGACACTTAGATTACACCTGAAGATAAGAAACACCAAAAGAAACATAGAATAAAGTTTATTCTTCAGGAGCCTCAGAAAGATCAAATCGATGTCTAAGAGAGGGGCAAGGACTAAGGTTAAGGGATAAAGAAATTCTGCTTATTTTATTAGCATGGATCCCCCAGGGAACCTGGAGAGTCCATGGACTGTCAGGACCTATTAAACATGTAATTCTTGATGGAGGAAAACTTTGTACATAGACAGCCTGAGCAACGTGTTATTAAAAATATGAGCATGGCCGTGGAAAATAAATAAATAAATAAGAAATACTGATTAAATTTTAAGCAGCCGACGGACCGATATTTTGCCTGAGGCGTATTTGTCAGTTTCAAAGGGTGTTTTTATTAATTTTGTATTTTGCATTTTGTTAGTGGAAAGAGCCCGCTCCACTGGGAGCGCCACAAGCTATAGACAGCAGAGCCTATAGGAGAGAGAGCAGAGAGACGCAGAGAATGCCAAACAGCAGAAAACACACTCACAGAGTCAAATCAAACCTGGGTCCTGAGGTAAGACCCCCACAAAACACACATGCATTCACAAACAAGAAGGGCAATTTAAGCTTATTACACAAGAACACAGAATCATGATGATGTTTAATTGTAACAAATGTTTTTACACTATGCTTACCCCTCTTATTTATCATTCCTGTGATCATAGCATTATTTAATGCGTGTATAGAAACTAAATATTTACACTCTGGGTATACACTGTATACATACATAAATTACATGCAAAATTACTTTTGTTAAGTAAACGGAATCAGCACAAAATGAAAAAAAGAAAAAACGTAAATATTTTAAGTCCCTCACAGCTGTAATACTGACAAACACATTTCTTAAGTGCATCCACCAATCATCAATTGTCAAGGGCTTGAGGGAAAAAAAGAAAGAAATCTAGGCCACATATATGAATTATAAATCTTATTTTAAAAAAATGCACCCTAAAACACCAGCTTGAATCGCGCAAAAACTATGTGAACAACCAAAAATATAAACATGACAAAATAATTTAGCTCTAACACATCAACAGATAAACATTTTTCCAGTCTCGCAGTCACTGGTTACCAGTGGGAAAAAAGCTAATGATTTTGATGAGAAAGAAACAAAATGCATATTAACACTTTGTAATCACTTTCATTAAAAAGTCATTCGTAAAACACTGTATAATTCCAGGTCAGTAACTCCACACACATACACACACACACACACATATATATGAAAATACAACATATATTTATATTTAACTAACTATGCTTTATATTATGAAGTATTATATGATGTAATAAAGTTACTGTTATTCTGAATGATATATATATATATATATATATATTAGTAACAATTCTATACAATTTATGTAAATACTTTATGTAAATTAAAGAAAAAAACTATTTATGTAAATAAATACAATACCAAATATCTGGTAACTATTCAGACATACAGAGGGTGTCAGATGCAATCAATGTTTCATGCAAATTATATTGAAAACAAGTGGCATCAATGGGTTAATGGTGAAAACAAACCTAATTTTCAATATATTGAAAGCTCATGCATTCGGACAGCTTCAAACAGCACTGAGCACTGAGTAAAGAAGACCTGCCCTTGGGCTACAATTTACAGAAAGCTTTACCTGCTGCTGGCTCAGCCTGGACTGGAGGCCGAAGACAAAGCAAAATGATTCCCACCTGTGCGTTAGCAAGTGTGGGTGTGTGACTGCATGTTTCTGCATGTGTGTTCTTATTAACTGCAGTACCCTCTTGTGATGCAGAGATGACTTATTACCCAGAGTCAGTGAGTGGTCATGGGAGTAAATGGATACATGCACAACTTAGATGCCTATAAAGAAGAGAAGCTAAACTCAAATCAAACCAAGAGCATTCAGTTTGAGTCCTCAGAAAACATCAAACAAGTACTGCGAGATCCTCCAATTGTTTTGTTTGGTTACCCACTGAGCCACTCACATTATCAACATACCACATGTAAATGATGACATGCTAATACTCCACCTTCTCCCAAGCCCTCACAATTACCTCTATGTCCGTATTAAAAGGTAAAATACCCTGGCACGCTCTCTCTAAATGGGTCCTATTAACAAAATGCATCACACCTTCAAATTCAATTTACATTATAAATGTTCATAGCACATTTGTACCAGCGCTGCATGTCAGAACGGCTCACTGAGGAGACGCCACTTTGTTGTGCAGTAGAGAAGGAGTTAATTAGCCAATCAGATGCAATGCGTTAAAAAGAGAGAGAGAGATAAACCAAGTACTTGGATAATCATGCTTTCCTCTTATTTATTTCATTATTTGTTGACAACGTTGAACTTTTGAAGTCTGAGCTGTCAAAGAAGCAATCTGACACACACCCGGGCTTATAGGAATGCATAGGGAGAGCGAGCTTTGTTCATTATGCTTAATTCTGAATAAATCTCATAGAAACCACCAAATTACATTTAAGTGATGTGTTCAAAGCAGCTCAGTTAAAAGCACTTTGAGAGCAGGCATCGCCTCTCGCTTTCTCTTCTCTTTTCTACCCGCTTTCAAGCAGGCACGTTCCTTCGATCGCATTGCTAGTGGGGCAGGCTAACTGTGCAGATTAATTTAGACGGGTATAAGGGATGATTTGTACGGACGGGATAGAGCAACGCTTATTAAACACGGGAGAAATTAAAGAAGCCATCTGAAAGACTGCCTGTTTTATGCCAACACACTAATCAGTAATTAGTGCCGTATGCATCCTAATACACGGCCCACCGCAGTACTGAATTCATGCATTTTTTTGAAAGAGAGGATAGAAGGATCCTGAGTTTGGCAGGTCTTTCATCATTACCAATATTTGTGTCTCAACCTCTGAGTCTGATTTGTGGTTATTTAATGATTGTGATGGCATCGTTGCGTGTGTTACTCTGCCATGATTGCCTGGAAAGAGAGAGAGAGAGAGAGAGAGAGAGAGAGAGCACTAAGAAGCAACAATCAAAACTGTTTCTGAATATGCAATAAATGAAAGGAGTGTAAAAAGAATTTAAAAAGACTTGTGACAGTTATATCAGATATCTGTGAATGCAGAATTACTCAGGGGAAAAAAGCACCCTTGTCATAATTTCAGCAAAAATACAGAAAATAGCTTAGCCAGCGACATTAACTAACCTCCCACAATCTAGTTGAACTAGCTGCTAAAAATCACTAAACTTATGCTGCACTGTATTTAAATGAACTTTTCAGCCCAAACACGCCACCTTCCTATGGACATTACACACATTACAGACTGTACTTATTCACAAAACTGCCTTTGGAAAGCAGGTGGTACATGGA
This sequence comes from Sinocyclocheilus rhinocerous, assembly GCF_001515625.1. Lineage (NCBI taxonomy): Eukaryota > Metazoa > Chordata > Actinopteri > Cypriniformes > Cyprinidae > Sinocyclocheilus > Sinocyclocheilus rhinocerous. The sequence goes on from NW_015641116.1 coordinate 966,782, forward strand.
ACTTTATTTAATTCCATATTTGTATTTGTGTACATTTTCTATTGATTTTTGCCTAAGTTGTTTATCAAACAATCAGCATTATAACCGAGCCACACTTATTGCTCACAAAGGAGTTTTTGCTTTTTAAAGAGCCAATTCAAGTGTGATCACCTTCCACAATCTAGCACTCAGAACTGACCTGACCATTCAGCCCAGATTTTGTGGGTGTTTCTGCCTATACCTAATTTGCATAATTCCTTTAGTAAATTGGAAAACAGAAAGCATGTGGAAAATATTCTGTACTGTCAGTGGGCGAAATTCATTCATAGTAGTGAACCCCCCTCCTTAAGTGTTTTTTTAATGATTAAAACATAATTGTGATAAAGAGAATTAAACAAATTTGCTATCTGCATCTTACTTGCTAACAACATTGGTTTACATGACATCAGGGTAACTGAGACAAGATGTTGTAGTGTAGCTGGCATGCACAGGATATGAAAAGTGAAAAGAGAGATTTTAACAGTGCACTCATGCTTAGCATTTCAGTTTAATGCATTCTGCTGCAAAACACCGTTGTTCAGTATGATTAATTCAGGAGGATGTTAACAATAACATGAGAGACAATGCTGCGGGTAAAAGAGAAATGAATAAACCATGTGAATATCTCTTAAACATTGATAACACTCTAACGCCCAGTTACATTGCTAAGATTTCAAGGATCACATGTCCCAGAGCAGCAGAGAGAACTGTGAAGCCCAACAAGTGTACAAAAGAGAGGATGTACTTGGGGTTTGGATTTGATACATGCTATATTTAACCCTGAAGAGAGAGGAGATGAACTTGAAAAACACACACAGTGCAAATAATTCTATTCCCTAGCACTACACACACACACACACACACACACAGTGGGTATAGAAAAGAATCACCCCCCCTTAAAACAATTACATTTTGTTGCTTTGCAGCATGAGATGAAGACGGACACCATTTTTGTTTTATCTAGCCGTATTTACTCAGTGCAACTTATAACATCCAAGTGAAAGATAAAACACCAACATGTCAGAAAAAGGATCACCCCCTCCTAAAAATGAATGTAAACTCAATCAGGTATAGCTAATCACCTTCTCAATGGCACACAAAGCCATTTCACTTTCAAATGTGATCAGCTGTGGTCATTTTGATTAGCTCAGCATGAAAAGAGGTTTCCTGGAGCATTTCAGTCCTTGGTAGTGCAACTGAAGCAAACAATCAACTATGGGTGGCAAGGCACTGTCAAAAGATCTCCGGGATAAAGATGTAGACACGCACAAGTCAGGAGATGGATACAAAAAATGTTCAAAGGATTTATCAATGCCTAGAAGCACAGTGAAGTCTATTAAGAAGTGGAAGGTATTTGGTACAACACTGGATGAAAGAGCCAGGAGGAAACTGGTCAGATAGGTGACCAAGAGGCCTGCAGCAACTCTGAAGCAGTTGCAGGAATTTATGACAAAGAGTGGTCATTGTGTGCATGTGACAACAATATCACAAATTCTCCACAAATGTGGCTTGTATGGGAGGGTTTAAAAAAGCCACTCCTAAAGAAAGGCCACATGCAGTCATGACTGAGCTTTGCCAAAACGTACCTTTAAAATTCTGAGACAGAAGAGACTAAAATTAAATAAAATTGAATTATTTGGCCTCAACACCAAACAATATGTCTGGTGCAAATCCAATACAGCTCACCATCCAAATAACAGCATTGCTACAGTAAAGCATGGAGGTGGTAAGATCCTGTTATGGGGGTGTTTCTCTGCAGCAGAGACTGAAGCACTTGTCAGGATAGAAGGAAAAACAGATGGGGCAAAATACTGTCAAATTCTTGAGGAAAATCTGCTGCCCTCTTCCAGAAAGTTGTCAATGGGAAGAAGCAGGGCTCGCAAAATCGCTAGCCCGACGTCCGGGGCTATTGTGTTTTCCAGTCGGGCTACCAAAATGTATCACCACTCTGCCCGACGGGCTATCAGATCTCCTGCGGGTCCTTAAAACTCCTAAAGTGAGTTGTATCAAACTTAAGGCCATACAAAGTTTTAAATACGTGAAATGGTATAAGAAATGTCTTAATTATAATTTCAAGAGGTCTTACAGTTGGGGACGGAAAGATAAGAGTTGCAATACGGCTGGATTAAACTTCAAAAGGCAATGATGTCATTGAATAAATATAAGCGCTGCACGTGTCAAATCAAAACGCGGCGTGGATGTCTTTATTTGAATGTATCTGAAGGCAACCGACTGTCCTCAGAAACGTGTCGTTGGCATTTTTATTTCATTTGACCTATAATTCCTGATAAAGCAGCGTGTATGAGCATGGAGCTGCTTTGTGTACAGCCGTTACCGGGGAAACCGCGAAGAAGGTTTACCATTCAACACGACAATGACCCAAAGCACACAGCAAAACTGAGCACACAGTGGTTGAGGGAGAAAAAGGTGAATGTCCTTGCATGGCCTAGTCAGAGCCCAGACACAGCCAGACTGTGGAATGACTTGAAGACTGCAGTCCACAAACGGTCACCATCAAATTTAAATGAACTTGAGCAGTTCTGCAAAGAAGAGTGGGCAAATATTGCAAAGTTTTTATGTGCAAAGTTAGTAGAGACAGAGACAGATCCCAACAGACAAAAGGCTGTAATAAAGGCAAAAGGTGGTTCAACAAAATACTGACACAAGTGGGTGATCCTTTTTCTATACTGTTACTGTTACTATATTGTTTTTAACCTGAACTAATGATATTTTCTATTTCCTAGCCCTACCCTATATTATAATGTAAATTATAATATAATATATGATATACAATATAACATAATGTGATAGAATAGAATAGAATACTCTAAAACAACTTTTGTACCTTTATGAATTTATTTTACATATAGGAAAGCCTGTTTTCTTTAGGTTTTCCTATTCTTCTGGGGACTTTTTGAAAAAGTTTAGAAAAACCTACTCACTTAAAAAGTTCACACACACACACACACAAAGAACTTGAAATTCTCTTCCATGTCAAAACAGCATGTCTCCCCACCTGCCCTCTTTACACGGATACATGCATGCCGTTTTACTGCATGTTCCTCGTGTTGTCACACTGATGGATGGTGACTATCAGCTCTGTTTGGGACTGGTGGACTTCATTATGAACCAGAAACTTCTCCTGTCAAAAAGAGGCAGATGAATAAGTGAGTGTGTGAGAGAGAAAGATTACATTCTCCATCCCCAGAGAAAGACAACAAGCAGCTGTCAAGCTGCTAAACAGGATGCTTTATAAATAGATTTAAACAATCCATTATTCACTCATTCTTTGTTCAGTGCAAACTGTTTACACTGTGTCATATTACAATAGCTCTTGTTGACTGACAAAAAAGATTAATTGATTCCTGGCAGCAATGCAAAACAAAACTATAGCGAGCAATTAAGATCAGGCTGCGCAAACGATTATGAATTCATGAAGAGGGGGCATTAATGAAAGATTAATAGTTTAAATGAGTTGCGGTTGTGGCTTCAAACACAGTATTTACGGCTGATAGAACGCATACGTACAGGGCGATTTCAAGCATGACCAAGTGATTTCCCTCACATTATCAGCCATACATCAGTAAGCCTGAGTAGGAGGAGGAGGAGAGGAGACAAAGAACAGATGGATGAAGGTGAAGACCTCAGAAGTTAATGAGCACGACATTCTGAATCATGTAAACAAGCAAAACTCCAGGCACTCTTGAATCTGCATCTATCCACAGATGCTGACAGGTTTTTAATTTTGCATACACTGTACCAATATTCATTGCACATACTGATTTTGGATATATACAAACTATGTGAAATATTTTGTTGTAGATCTGCTGATCACTCGTGGAGCAAGATGCTAGCAACAGACTCCAAGAAAACAAAAACTGACAGAATTCACATCGAAGGTGCTGAAACTAGTTCAAATGAATCAGAAACTGAATAATACATACAGTATGCTGCAAATAGTCCATTCACAGCCATTATAAAGCCTGGAAGAGCCAGGACATTTTAAAATATAACTCTGTTTTTATTCATCTGAAAGAAGAAAGTCATATACACCTGGATGGATTGAGGGTGAGTAAATTATGTGATAATTTTCATTTTTGGATGCACCATCCCTTTAAAATGATTTCAGACAAATAATGTGTGTATTACAAAAACTGTTTTGATTGCATAATTTGATTTCATAAAATCTAAAAAGTAACAAACTATTAATCACAACATATTATAAAGAGATACAGTTATGCTACCTTTATTACACTGTTAAAGGTGAGTAGAGAGTAAATGACAAAGTCTGAGTCCACTGTGTTTCAGCAAGAACAGGTACTACTGACACAGCACAGGTACAAACACATGCAAATAGTATCTAAGAAACATCATTGAAAAGGGTAATTAAACCAACCACGAAGCATTCAAATGCAGGGTGAAACAGACCGCCATTAAAGTAATAGTTTCTCACTCCCTAACTGAATCAGTGCTGGTCTGGAATCAGACAATACTAGGACCTATTCATCTATTCTGTGTTACATCCACACCACACCATTTATCAACATATAATAAAAAAACACTGAAAATAGACAATGTTAATGTTAAAAGAGTGACCCGCAAATGCAATATACAATTTCCACACAAAATAAGATTTGTTGATGGGCCTCAGTTCTATTTAACTTTGTATTGGCCCCTCGTTTACAGGCCATATGGGGGTGTATATGACTTTCTTCTTTCAGACGAATACAATCGGAGTGATATAAAAAAATGTTTTATATTTGCAGTGCTATATATTGCAAGCTTTATAATGGCAGTGAATGGAGGTTATGTTTGAATAGTCCAAAAGTCGTCCAATAAAGCGCGTCCATCCATCATAAAAAGTACTCCACGTGGCTCCGGTGAGTGAATAAAGGCCTCCTGAAGTGAATCGATGCGTTTTTGTAAGAAAAATATCAATTTTTAAAACTTTATAAACCATAATCTCTAACTTTCGCTAACTGTCGTACGCGTGGAGCTGTGTGGGACACTTTTTATGATGGATGGATGCAGTTTATTGGACTTATATTGGACTACTGAATAATACATACAGTATGCTGCAAATAGTCCATTCACTGCCATTATAAAGCCTGGAAGAGCCAGGACATTTTTAAATATAACTCTGTTTTTATTCATCTGAAAGAAGAAAGTCATATACACCTGGATGGATTGAGGGTGAGTAAATTATGTGATAATTTTCATTTTTGGATGCACCATCCCTTTAAAATGATTTCAGACAAATAATGTGTGTATTACAAAAACTGTTTTGATTGCATAATTTGATTTCATAAAATCTAAAAAGTAACAAACTATTAATCACAACATATTATAAAGAGATACAGTTATGCTACCTTTATTACACTGTTAAAGGTGAGTAGAGAGTAAATGACAAAGTCTGAGTCCACTGTGTTTCAGCAAGAACAGGTACTACTGACACAGCACAGGTACAAACACATGCAAATAGTATCTAAGAAACATCATTGAAAAAGATAATTAAACCAACTACGAAGCATTCAAATGCAGGGTGAAACAGACCGCCATTAAAGTAATAGTTTCTCACTCCCTAACTGAATCAGTGCTGGTCTGGAATCAGACAATACTAGGACCTATTCATCTATTCTGTGTTACATCCACACCACACCATTTATCAACATATAATAAAAAACACTGAAAATATACAATGTTAATGTTAAAAAAGTGACCCGCAAATGCAATATACAATTTCCACACAAAATAAGATTTGTTGATGGGCCTCAGTTCTATTTAACTTTGTATTGGCCCCTCGTTTACAGGCCATATGGGGGAGAGAGAGAGAAAATAGTGCAATAAAAGCATGCATTGACCAGTTAATATTACGCTTATGGCCTGAACCATGTTCTTGAACATCTCAGATGTGTAGTGCTGATGCTGCAAGCAGCATGCGTGTCTAACACAGATATTTCATTACCATCTCCAACTGATCTCTCTCTCTCTCTCTCCAAATCACCACCAGATATAAATGACTTCCTCAAATGTTTTCCTCCATGTGTTATTTTGCCATTTATTTCCACTTCGGTGCTTATTTAAATGTTCGCCCCTCTCTCTTTCTCTCACTTACCTGCCATAGTAGTAAATAGGAGAATTCTTTACTTAATTCCATTAAGTTTGTGGCGCTGCCCCATCTCTCTGCGCTACGAGCATCAGTATTGCAGCTCGGCCTGTCTCTTAGCAGTTCTGCATGGCTGCTCTGGGATAGAACATGACAGTTACATTAATGTCTCTATGTAAATTGCCCCTGCACATGGACCAACAGGCACAAAAAAAAGTGAAAACGTGGAGGGGCATCCATTGCCCCCGTGACAGCAGAAATTACAACAACATTCATTGTGAGTCGGCCCAGAACGCCCGAGTCTATTATGGAATACAGCAATTTATTTCATTACCATCTCCAACTGATCTCTCTCTCTCTCTCTCCAAATCACCACCAGATATAAATGACTTCCTCAAATGTTTTCCTCCATATGTTATTTTGCCATTTATTTCCACTTCGGATGTTATTTTGCCATTTATTTCCACTTCGGTGCTTATTTAAATGTTCGCCCCTTTCTCTTTCTCTCACTTATCTGCCATAGTAGTAAATAGGATAATTCTTTACTTAATTCCATTAAGTTTGTGGCGCTGCCCCATCTCTCTGCGCTACGAGCATCAGTATTGCAGCTCGGCCTGTCTCTTAGCAGTTCTGCATGGCTGCTCTGGGATAGAACATGACAGTTACATTAATGTCTCTATGTAAATTGCCCCTGCACATGGACCAACAGGCACAAAAAAAAGTGAAAACGTGGAGGGGCATCCATTGCCCCCGTGACAGCAGAAATTACAACAACATTCATTGTGAGTCGGCCCAGAACGCCCGAGTCTATTATGGAATACGGCAATTTCACTGAGTCTCCATCCCCAGGCAGATGGACAGGCAGGGCCAGCACAGTGGCTAAAAAGCAATGACAGCCACTGATTCTCCCCCCTGCGGGCACCCTCTCTTTAACAAAGCAATGAAAAATAGAGAAGATGGGGGAGGTTAGGGAACCTGGGCGCATCAATAGACAGTTTGTGGCATGTTTCAGTCAAAATGACACCTTGCTATACCACAGTGTAAAAACCGATGTTTCCTGACTTATCAACATTCTATAAACTTCTATAAACCAC